>NC_052344.1:14855930-15075930 GCF_016432855.1 Salvelinus namaycush
GGTGATCTTATGTTACAAGTTAGTTAGGTTGACTACACACCTGTGGTAGTGAAGATGCTGACCCAGATGTTGAGGTTCCGCCCTCCAACCATGGCAACCTCACTAAGGTTTCCAGTGCACTTCCTCTCCTCGCACTTGGACTTTCTGGATGCCTGTCGCGAGGACAATGAGGAAGAACACCCCGATTAACAGCAGGCCAGGCCAGTTAACTTCTCTAGGATAGGGGGCGACATTTTCACTTTTGGATGAATTGGTGCCCAAATTGAACGGCCTCGTACTCTGTCCTAGATCATATGATATGCATATTATTATTACTATTGGATAGAAAACACTCTGAAGTTTCTAAAACTGTTTGAATTATATCTGTGAGTAAAACAGAACTCATGGCAGGCAAACTTCCAAACAGGAAGTGAAAAATCTGAAATGGGTCGATCTGAAAGTCATTGCCTATTCAAATCTCCTATATTTATGGATCTGTATGCACTTCATACGCCTTCCACTAGATGTCAACAGGCAGTAGAACCTGGAATGAAGCGTCTAGCATGATGTGGGGCCGGATGAGAGCTATTGGAGTGCGTGGTCAGGCAGATTGCCAGTTCTTGGCCACGCACTCTGGGCATGGGATGTCCTTGTTTGCCATGAGTCATATAGACATGAAAAAATGCTCCGTTTGGGATGTTATTGGATATATATGAGAAAAACATCCTGAAGATTGATTCTCAACTGAGTTTGACCAGTTTATTCGATTTGTAATATCACTTTTTGAAGTTTTCGTTCATTAGCGTAAATTTGTATGGACACGTGTACTACACATGCTAGCCAAAGTTGCTAATTCGACAGAAGTAATGGACATTATAAAACAAAACAACGATTTATTGTGGAACTAGGATTCCTGGCACTGCATTCTGATGAAAGATCATCAAAGGTAAGGGAATATTTATGACGTAATTTCGCATTTCTGTTGACTCCAACATGGCGGAGAATGGCTGAGCGCCGTCTCAGATTATTGCATGGTGTGCTTTTTACTAAAGTTCTTTTTTAAATCTAACACAGCGGTTGCATTAAGAACCAGTGTATCTTTAATTATATGTACAACATGTATCTTTCATCAAAGTTTTATGATGAGTATTTCTGTATTTCACGTTGCTCTCTGTAATTATTCTGGCTATTTTGGATGCATTTCTGAACATGGCGCCAATGTAAAACCACAATTTGTGGCTATAAATATGCACATTATCGAACAAAACATAAATGTATTGTATAACATGATGTCATATGAGTGTCATCTGATGAAGATGTTCAAAGGTTAGTGATTAATTTTATCTCTATTTGTGGGTTTTGTGAAAGCTATCTTTGCTGTGAAAAAATGGCTGTGTTTTTTTGGATATGGTGGTGAGCTAACATAAATATATGTTGTGTTTTCGCTGTAAAACATTTTAAAAATCGGACATGTTGGCTGGATTCACAAGATGTTTATCTTTCATTTGCTGTATTGGACTTGTGATTTCATGATATTATATTATATTATTTACCTGTGGCGCTATGCTAGGCTATGCTAGTCAGCGTTTCTGATGACAATGATCCTGGATCCGGGATGGGTGGTTCTTAAGCGCCATCTTCAGGGAGGAGAGAGAATTTCTATAAGATACATGAATATTGACGACAGACCATCGAGACTTAGGCCAATGTCACACAGAGAGGTACGAAAACGTGACCTCAGCAAAAAAAGAACCGTCATCTCGCTGTCAACTGCGTTTATTTTCAGCAAACTTAACATGTGTAAGTATTTGTATGAACATAACAAGATTCAACAACTGAGCCATAAACTGAACAAGTTCCACAGACATGTGACTAACAGAAATTGAATAATGTGTCCCTGAACAAAGGGGGAGTCAAAATCAAAAGTAACAGTCAGTATCTGGTGTGGCCACCAGCTGCATTAAGTACTGCAGTGTAGAGGTCGACCGATTAATCGGAATGGCCGATTAATTAGGGCCGATTTCAAGTTTTCATAACAATCGGAAATCGGTATTTTTGGACACCGATTTGGCCGATTATTATTATTATTATTTATTTTTTACACCTTTATTTAACTAGGCAAGTCAGTTAAGAACACATTCTTATTTTCAATGACGGCCTCGGAATGGTGGGTTAACTGCCTTGTTCAGGGGCAGAACGACAGATTTTTACCTTGTCAGCTCGGGGATTCAATCTTGCAACCTTACGGTTAACTAGTCCAGCGCTCTACCCACCTGCCTCACGAGGAGCCTGCCTGTTACGCGAATGCAGTAAGAAGCCAAGGTAAGTTGCTAGCTAGCAGTAAACTTATCTTATAAAAAACAATCAATCAATCAACCATAATCAATAGTTAACTACACATGGTTGATGATATTACTAGTTTATCTAGCGTGTCCTGCGTTGCATATAATCAATGCGGTGTGCATTCGTGAAAAAGGACTGTACCTAACCATGTACCTAACCATAAACATCAATGCCTTTCTTAAAATCAATACACAAGTATATATTTTTAAACCTGCATATTTAGTTAATATTGCCTGCTAACATGAATTTCTTTTAACTAGGGAAATTGTGTCACTTCTCTTGCAACAGAGTCAGTGTATATGCAGCAGTTTGGGCCGCCTGGCTCGTTGCGAACTGTGTGAAGACTATTTCTTCCTAACAAAGACAGCCAACTTCGCCAAACGGTGGATGATTTAACAAAAGCACATTTGCAAAAATAGCACAATCGTTGCACGACTGTACCTAATCATAAACATCAATGCCTTTCTTAAAATCAATACACAGAAGTATATATTTTTAAACCTGCATATTTAGCTAAAAGAAATCCAGGTTAGCAGGCAATATTAACCAGGTGAAATTGTGTCACTTCTCTTGCGTTCATTGCACGCAGAGTCAGGGTATATGCAACAGTTTGGGCCGCCTGGCTTTTGTGGAGCGATGGGTAACGATGCTTCGAGGGTGGCTGTTGTCGATGTGTTCCTGGTTCGAGCCCAGGTAGGGGCGAGGAGAGGGACGGAAGCTATACTGTTACTGTCACGTTCCTGACCTGTTTTCTCTTGTTTTTGTATGTGTTTAGTTGGTCAGGGCGTGAGTTGGGGTGGGCATTCTATGTTATGTGTTTCTATGTTTAGGTTCATTGTCATTTATCCTGATATGGTTCTCAATCAGGGACAGGTGTTTTACGTTTCCTCTGATTGAGAACCATATTAAGGTAGGTTGTTCACACTGTTTGTTTGTGGGTGGTTGTCTTCCGTGTCTGTCTGTGCACCACACGGGACTGTTTCGTTTGTTCGTTCGTTTGTGTAGTCTGTACCTGTTCATGCATTCTTCGTGTATATGTAAGTTCTCTAGTTCAGGTCTGTCTACATCGTTTATTTGTTTTGTAGTTTGTTGAAGTATTTTCGTGTTTCGTCTTTACTTTAATAAATATCATCATGTCGTATAACAACGCTGCGCTTTGGTCCAATCCCTACTCCTCCTCTTCGGACGAAGAGGAGGAGGACAACCGTTACAGTTACACTGGCAATACTAAAGTGCCTATAAGAACAACAAATAGTCCAAAGGTATATGAAATACAAATGGTTTAGAGAGAAATAGTCCTATAAATCCTATAATAACTACAACCTAAAACTTCTTACCTGGGAATATTGAAGACTCATGTTAAAAGGAACCACCAGCTTTCATATGTTCTCATGTTCTGAGCAAGGAACTTAAACGTTAGCTTTCTTACATGGCACATATTGCACTTTTACTTTCTTCTCCAACACTTTGTTTTTGCATTATTTAAACCAAATTGAACATGTTTCATTATTTATTTGAGGCTAAATTTATTTGATTGATGTATTATATTAAGTTAAAATAAATGTGTTCATTCAGTATTGTTGTAATTGTCAGTATTACAAATAAATTAATAAATTAATAAATAAAAATCGGCCGATTAATCGGTATTGGCTTATTTTGGTCCTCCAATAATCGGTATCGACATTGAAAAATCATAATCGGTCGACCTCTACTGCAGTGCATCTCCTCCTCATGGACTGCCCCAGATAGGCCAGTTCTTGCTGTGAGATGTTACCCCACTCTTCCCCCAAGGCACCTGCAAGTTCCCGGACATTTCTGGGGGGAATGGCCCTAGCCCTCACCCTCCGATCCAACAGGTCCCAGACGTGCTCAATGGGATTGTGATCCGGGCTCTTCGCTGGCCATGGCAGAACACTGACATTCCTGTCTTGCAGGAAATCACGCACAGAACGAGCAGTATGGCTGGTGGCATTGTCACACTGGAGGGTCATGTCATGATGAGCCTCCTGAAGGGTACTTCCCTGTAACGCACAGCGTTGAGATTGCCTGCAATGACAACAAGCTCAGTCCGATGATGCTGTGACACAACGCCCCAGACCATGACAGACCCTCCACCTCCAAATCGATCCCACTCCAGAGTACAGGCCTCGGTGTAACACTCATTCCTTCAACGATAAACGTGAATCCGACCATCACCCCTGGTGAGACAAAATTGCGACTCGTCAGTGAAGAGCACTTTTTGCCAGTCCTGTCTGGTCCAGCGACGGTGGGTTTGTGCCCATTGGCGACGTTGTTGCCGGTGATGTCTGGTGAGGACCTGCCTTACAACAGGCCTACAAGCCCTCAGTCCAGCCTCTCTCAGTCTATTGCGGACAGTCTGAGCACTGAAGGAGGGATTGTGCGTTCCTGGTGTAACTCGGGCAGTTGTTGTTGCCATCCTGTACCTGTCCCGCAGGTGTGATGTTCGGATCTACCGATCCTGTGCAGGGACCCTGGGCATCTTTCTTTTGGTATTTTTCAGAGTCAGTAGAAAGGCCTTTTTAGTGTCCTGAGTTTTCATAACTGTGACCTTAATTGCCAACCTGTTAGTGTAAGCTGTTAGTGTGTTAACGACCGTTCCACAGGTGAATGTTCATTAATTGTTCATGGTTCATTGAACAAGCATGGAAACAGTGTTTAAACTCTTTACAATGAAGATCTGTGAAGTTATTTGGATTTTTACGAATGATCTTTGAAAGACAGGGTCCAGAAAAAGGTCAGTTTATTTTTTTCTGAATTTATATAGTTTTGTCCATTTTGTCCATCAAAAGTTCAACTAATTCTTACCTTTTACGTACATCTAATGATAATTTGCATAATGTTCAGCTTAGCAAAACTCTGGTTGCCTCTTGCTCAGAGACTGTCTACTTCAAATGGCCAATATCCACCAGCACGCTAGCTTTTCCCTGAAAATGAATGGGCTCCGTCACTTTGGGAGGCATCTCTTGCTAGTGGACATGCCCGGTAAGTGACGAATCACTTCAGTTTGTTATTTCCAAAGAAATGTAGCTTGTGGTATCAAATAACATTCAACCAGGTAGAGAACTTATCAATAGCTAATCCAGCCCGGTGTTCAAGCTAGCGAAACCTTCCCTCCCCCGATTGGTTAATCGCACAGTGGTTTCCCTCTGTGATTTTCATCAAGTTCAGCCTAACTTTTTGCCTCTTTCTGTTCACCAGAATTGGTTTGCCTCACTCATTTAACCCTGGTGCATAGCTGAAAAAAATGTACAGCCATTGTGGTATGGGTCAGATTGACCCGTACAGTTTAATCACACTCAAGACCGCCAAGTAAAAAGAATCAAGTAAAAACAACCAAAACGTTATTTTGTCTTGTCAGACCTTTCAGAAAGAAGAAATACAAGAACATTTGATTTAAAAAACTCTATATTTAAGAACTATTTGTTAAACATATTTCCTTTCTCACAAACAAGCATTTTCTGTTGGAGCTCATTTCTGAGTGTCTGTGTCAGAGATCTGCTGCTCTCACTGAGAAGCTTGGGAATGCTCCTTTTCACTCAAACAGAATGATAAAGGTGCAACCACAACCAGTCAAAACAAAATACATCAGACACTTGTTTATTTTGGACCCGTGGAAATATCTATACACATGAAAGCCTCCGGGTCAAAATGACCCACAACATCATGTTTGTATACAAAATCTACACAGACATTCCACAACACATAAGTGTGTGCACATTTTGAAGTTAGGTTCATGACGCAAAACGAGGACAAGGTATTTAATTTCATGGAGATAAAGAGAGGTTAACTAGTATTTTAGGGGTCAAATTGATCCGCAACATAATAGGAGGGTTAACAGAAGGTTTTTTCCTTCCTTTGAAAAAGAATGACTTCTGCAATTTGTCGCATATAGTGGACAACCTCTGACAATGTCTCCTTGTGTCTCTTCCTCCCATTGGAAATGACTGATTTCCGGTTGTTTGATTTCTCAAAGTAATACCCAGTATAAACGTACTGTTAGGGTGAACTCAAACCTAATTTGCATAACACCAGCATTTAGAACAACAGAAAGGAGTCCACTCCTCAGGAAAGTCTTCTCCACATGAAAAATATGGGAGAAATGAACGTGAAACCCAAATAAGGGTACAGCTCGGAGGGATTTCTGGTCAGATATTTTACCATAAATCTTCATCTTCACTTTAGCCCAAGAAGTCACCAAGGCAACCAGTAAAGAGTGAGCAGATTTGCATTCAGTCAGTCAGTTGGTTCCATTATCATGCTGACTGACTCACTCACACACACACACAATCACACACACACACACACGCATCCCATACCAAAAAAATATCTTTGTAAAGGCATTACACCGGAACCACATACTATAGGTGGATGGAAATATGTGGATGGTCAAGCACATAAGAAAATGGTCATATATTCACTGTATACAAAATAGTTATGCTGCATGTCAGAACTAGGAAACTCGGAAGTGTCAAACTTGGAAACTTGTTGTAGAAAGATGATACCCGAGTTTCACACTTGGAAAGTGTCAGAATCAACCAATAGGAAGCTCTACGCAAATAACTAACATTAATTTTAACTGAGATTCCCGAGTATCTGACTTGTCATAAATGTAGCATTACACTATAATTACTACACACAAAAAAGTTGTTATATCTCATTCAAATTAGATTGGAGTTCACCTTAACAGTATGTTTATACTGGGAAAGCTGCCCCTCTTCAAAGGGGGAGACACTCTAGACCCAAACTGCTACAGACCTATATCTATCCTACCCTGCCTTTCTAAGGTCTTTGAAAGCCAAGTTAACAAACAGATCACTGACCATTTAGAATCCCACCATACCCTCCACTATGAAATCTGGTTTCTGAGCTGGTCATGGGTGCACCTCAGCCACGCTCAAGGTACTAAACGATATCATAACCGCCATCGATATAAGACAGTACTGTGCAGCCGTCTTCATCGACCTGGCCAAGGCTTTCGACTCTGTCAATCACCGTATTCTTATGACACCATTCTGTATATTTCTGGCCCTTCTTTGGACACTGTGTTAACTAACCTGCAGATGAGCTTCAATGCCATACAACTCTCCTTCCGTGGCCTCCAACTGCTCTTAAATGCAAGTAAAACTACTACATACTCTTCAATCGATCGCTGCCCACACCTACTCACCCGTCCAGCATCACTACTCTGGACGGTTCTGACTTAGAATATGTGGACAACTACAAATACCTAGGTGTCTGGTTAGACTGTAAACTCTCCTTCCAGACTCACATTAAGCATCTCCAATCCAAAATAAAATCTAGAATCAGCTTCCTATTTCGCAACAAAGCATCCTTCACTCATGCTCCCAAACATACCCTCGTAAAACTGACTATCCTACCGATCCTTGACTTCGGCGATGTCATTTACAAAATAGCCTCCAACACTCTACTCAGCAAATTAGATGCAGTCTATCACAGTGCCATCCGTTTGGTCACCAAAGCCCCATATACTACCCACCACTGCGACCTGTATGCTCTCGTTGGCTGGCCCTCGCTTAATATCCATCGCCAAACCCACTGGCTCCAGGTCATCTAAGTTGTTGCTAGGTAAAGCCCCGCCTTATCTCAGCTGACTGGTCACCATAGCAGCACCCACCCGCAGCACACGCTCCAGCAGGTATATTTCACTGGTCACCCCCAAAGCCAATTCCTCCTTTGGCCGCCTCTCCTTCCAGTTTTCTGCTGCCAATGACTGGAACGAACTGCAAAAATCACTGAAACTGGAGACTCTTACCTCCCTCACTAGCTTTAAGCACCAGCTGTCAGAGCAGCTCACAGATCACTGCACCTGTACATAGCCCATCCAACTACCTCATTACCATATTGTGTTGTTGTTTGTGTCGCACTGCTTTGCTTTATCTTGGCCAGGTCACAGTTGTAAATGAGAACTTGTTCTCAACTAGCCTACCTGGTTAAATAAAGGTGAAATTAAAAAAATGAATAAAATAAAAAATTCTGCATTCAAATTCATTGTGGTTTCATATATGGAAACTATCAGACAATCATATTGTTATGGAAATAAACGGATCTTATACAATTCTGTAATATGTTTTCGCAATATTTTCATAAAACAGATCAAAGACAGAACAGTACACCCTTAAAATGTTATTTTATTTCTAAATGTCAGTCAATTATGCAAGTACAGTGTAACATTTTAATATAAATTCAGTCCTATTTTAATGTTCCAATATTAAATAGATACTGTATCACATATTTAATTGGTTTTACATACTTTGTAGTATTTGTCTTCAAGTTCAGTAGACACTTCTTTGATTGATGTTTCAGCATTGAGACATACCAAAGTGTACAAGTGTGCAAGTACAATCAATATGGCAAAACAAACATAAGATGGTAAGAACTGTTTAAACTTACCTCGACGTGCAATTTTTTTAATCCTCTCAGAGGAAAAACCAAATGTACTTTGAGAATATCTTCTAACTCCTCCCTCTAGTCCTAGGAGTTTATTAGTGTAGTCAATATAACAAGTTAATAATTGATCATTACAGTACACTCATGTGGACTAAAATGCAAAAACAGTTGTAGTAAAACTATGTGTTGACCACACTGTGAAAAATATATTAGTGGAATTGATGATTTACTGATTTATTTTAACTTTGCACTACTACACTGAGCTGTATTCTGTCATTATCATTTACATCCCTTATAAGGAATCATTATGGTCTGGGATTCCAGTGTGCCAATTTCCTCATGTTAACCATTAAACTGCCTGGCCCATATCCAGGTAGCTATCTGAACAGACACCCTGCTCAGACCAGGTGGTCACTTTGTCAAGAGTCAGCTTGCAACTCAAGCCAAGCATTCTTGCACTGCAGGGAAACTGGGTCAATTAAAATCTAAGCTAAGTAACGCTCTGTTACTCAACTCCATAAGTAAAGAAAAAGGCAAAAGGGAAATGTTGAGAGACTTTGAGCACAACTGACCACCGTTGTCCTGTTGCGTGACCACATTCTTTCACAGTGGAGAGCTGAATAAGGGACAGGGCAACTAAAGCCTAGCGGCATTGAGAACCCAGTGATAGTTTATTTTTTCGAAAGTCTCTCGTTGATGTCACCCCCTGGGTTTGTCAACATCCCCCACTGTATCCATCACAACTGTAAGAGGGGGATGAAATAGGACATGGCTGAAGAATAGGGGTGGATGGGGCTGCTTTTTGATGTGGCTGTATCTTGTGCATGTTGCTACAGGGTTTTGTCTACATAGATGAACTGACAGGTGCATTTCATATACATAGACTACATAACTTGAGTTAGTTATAATGTAAGGCTATTTTATATTATTTTCTATATGATAGTAAAGTGGAACCCTGAATATGTAAAACTATAGAAAGCAATGTGTTCAGCCAGCCTTGAATGTGTCATAGAAGCCTTTGGAGGGTCCCTGCCTGGTATCATTTCTGGTTTCCTAGTAACCAGGCAGCCTAGTAATTGGACACATAAGGACATGGTATGACAGCAACGCGGAGGACGGCTTGAAGGATCATGTTCAACTGGTGCTTCCTGCTAGGAACATTCCACTGCTCTCCTGGACCTTGAATACTGCTTTCTTCTGGACCAGATGTATTCATAAGCCTGAGGATCCTCGCACAATTTCAATTGGAATATGTGTTTATTTGTCGGTTTGGATGACTGACGGAAATGTGAGAGGGGAGACCAAGGGACATGATACGGTGTATTCACCCTCCAAGCGGATACCTGGTGCAACAGGTGTTGTTCCTTATTGGATACGAAGGTACAGAGGAAGTGGAGTCCATGCTTTTTGAACTTTTCTCCCCTCTCCTCTGTATCTTGATGCTGCTGGGATGTGTGTCGAAGTCCCAGGGCTTGGTGAAACCGCACTCTTGTCCTCCAGTGGGACGGCAGCAGGGCCTCCCAAACCGCACAGTCCAAGCTGGGACAGCTTTCTACTTTCCACTCCCCCTGCCAGCCATCCGGGGACCTTTACAGCACTATCAGGTGAGCGGACTGTACTGAAAGTTGCCATTTAAATCCAAGGCCATTAATAATGTCAACTAGAGGCTGATATTTCAATAGCTTGGTAGCGAATGTTGTTTCAAACACACGAGTGGGGACATTGTTTACTCATTTGGCTGGGGTGTTATGGACTACACAACTACAATGGAATATGGCCATATAGGCCTGGCAGAATAATTAAGTAACTCATGGAGGAAAAGGGTTACTGAATGAAAGTTCATCCACTCCTTCAGGTCTCTTTGGCCAATGATGATGCAATACCAAGGTGGTTGGTGTTCACCGAGAAGACTGGCAAGCTATTTGGCTTGGCTCTGAGGGAAGATTGTGGGCAGTACCCTCTTAAAGTGTCCGTCGCAGGCCACTGTGTATCCATTACCTACTTTCATCTTCATGTCCTTAATGGAACAGTGGGAGAGGGGAGCCTACTCTCTACACACATAAAGTAAGAGGACATTGATCCTTTTATATTCATCATGTGCATTGCATGTATTGATTGATTAAATTGAAAAATACATTCGGTCACCCCGCCTGTGTTTCGGTAAAAAGCTGAGGGATGGGCCTGGAGAAATGTAACTACTCTCAAATTCATAGACAGAGCTATAGACGCAAGGAATGACCATCCATTATATCAAAATGAGAGTTTAAACCATGTTTGAAGGCTATACAGACTTTTTTTACATTTAAATTGTTTGCAAACATTGGAGTAAAACATGTTTGTATTTTGAGTTCTGATGAGGTATGACAGTTGAACTAAGCTCATTAGGCACTTATAAGTTATATTCTTCAAGATTCAATAGGTATATATAATTCATTTCGAAGTAAATAAATTGCATTTAAGGATTCCAGCTTTAAATAAAGTTGATCTGTTCAATTTATTAATTTAATTGTTAATTTCCAATTTAGGAAATGTAGGTATTCAAATTCACTTTATAAACTGACCGAATTGAATAATACTTTTGATCCTAATCCTGGTTGGTGGTGTGTCTGATAGGGCCGTTCTCGTCTGCCCTGTGGGGGAGACTGTCATCTGGGCTGATCTAATGCTTCAGGTGGACCCTGGCAGTTTGGACGCAGACCAACGTGTACGGCTGACCAGCACAATGGCTGACTATCTGCGAATGGCTCCTGGCTCCGTCCACCTCCTCTTGCTCAGGGGCCCCACTGCACTGCAGAGAGAGAAAACCCGGGTGTGCAGGCAGGATCCCCTGACTGCTGACACTACCCAGGGAAAGGGGGAAGGGACCTTGGGAAGAGGGCAGGCTGCCGAGCTCTTGTGGCCGGTCGGTTGTGGGGTGGGGGAGCAGTTATCAGACTTAGCCCGGATTTTGGAGCATAGCACTGCCTCAGGTCGGCTGACCACCATGTTGGGAGTCCCCATACTAGGGTGGAGGGTTCTCTGCAAGGGGTTGCTTCCTAGGATCAGGATGGGCCTGCAACCTCTGCGTCATACAGCCACCCCAACTGTAGTTCTCCCACCACCAACGCAGGTGCCAGAGTCAGTCAGACTGGAGTTTTCACACATACCTGGTCCGGAGCCTTCTACTAGTTTGATGATGTCATACCCCACAGCCATCCTGGAGACACACACTAGGGCCCCAAACCTAGAACTAACACAGGCCTCAAGTTACCCTCTAACATCCTGTGTTGCTTGTGAGGGTGTTTTGCAATCACCACCATCTGGCACGAGAGACGATTTGTTGTCCATGCCTTTCAAACCAACCCTACTCACCCCAGAGTGTTTCACACAATCACTGAAGAGGCCTAAATTTCACACAGCCACCAAAACTGAGATGGTATCAACTGTTAGTATGTCCAGAGAATCAAACCACTCCCAGCTAATCGCGACATCTTCAACTAAATGTTTTCCAACACAGCAAACATACACATTCCCATTCAGAGAACACGGACACGTTTCCATGGACACACACACCCATAGTGTAACAACATTTGCCTCAGCTCTTCACAACCTTGTGTATGTAGCCTTTATAAGCAGGAACCCAACTTTGTTGCCAGAGTATGATTCTCATGGAAGAACAATGAACCCCTCGACTTCACAAAGTACACCAACCATAAACCTGGTAGACCAGAGCACCAGCAGTCAAAGATTTCTACCACTGACACTAGTCCAAACTGCACCACCATGGACAAAAGAGCACAGTAGACGTACATCTATATTGGAGCCCTCCCAGCTAACATTAGACCCACCCGGAGACACAAGAGCACAGCTAAGCCAAGCTGCACAGAAGACTATGGTGACGAGGACCACTATGGGGAAACTAGTGGGACCAGACTCTGTGCTTACTTCAATAAACCTGGAGCATCCAGAGAGGCCTGACCCCATTTATACAGACTCCCACTTGAGCTCCATTGTTCCAGCTTCTCACTTGTCTTTGCTTAGTGCTGTGGGAGTGCCAAAACAGTCCTCCATTATTTTGTCTATGAAAAGTATATCGGCGTCCCAAAGTATCTACTCTGTGACGTTACTTGAGACCCCTTGGCCTGCACCAATATTATTGGAAACCCTTCGACTCCACAGTATTTACCCTTCATTAGTATCAGAGACCGCTAGACTTGAAAGCGTTCTCTCTACAGGGTTACTGGACAACATCACTAAACAATCAAAGGGCACTCCTCAATCTCCATGCCCCCTTTTAAAGGGCCATGGATCCCTGACTGCATCAAGGCTAGCTGAGGATACTGGCTCAGCTCTTCTACCCACCTCTACTTTGGAAGGCGGGCAGTCAAAGTATGGCCGAGACTTTTTTGGTAAGTTTTATTCTTCCGGGCTTCTATCTGTGACTAACTTATTCTCCAACCCTCCTCATTGACTTGCCCTTCACGATCTGAGAGGATTTGGACAAGTGTGCGTATGTGTTGTCTGAGATTCCCAAAGATTGGAAAGCAGCTGCGGTCATCCACCTCTTCAAAGGGGGGGACACTCTTGACCCAAACTGCTACAGACCTATATCTATCCTACCCTGCCTTTCTAAGGTCTTTCGAAAGCCAAGTCAACAAACAGATTACCGATCATTTCGAATCCCACCATACCTTCTCCGCTATGCAATCTGGTTTCAGAGCTGGTCATGGGTGCACCTCAGCCACGCTCAAGGTCCTAAACGATATCTTAACCGCCATCAATAAGAAACAATACTGTGCAGCCCTATTCATTGACCTGGCCAAGGCTTTCGACTCTGTCAATCACCACATCCTCATCGGCAGACTCGATAGCCTTGGTTTCTCAAAAGATTGCCTCGCCTGGTTCACCAACTACTTCTCTGATAGAGTTCAGTGTGTCAAATCGGAGGGCCTGTTGTCCGGAACTCTGGCAGTCTCTATGGGGGTGCCACAGGGTTCAATTCTTGGACCGACTCTCCTCTCTCTATACATCAATGATGTCGCTCTTGCTGCTGGTGAGTCTCTGATCCACCTCTACGCAGACGACACCATTCTGTATACTTGTGGCCCTTCTTTGGACACTGTGTTAACAACCCTACAGACGAGCTTCAATGCCATTACAACTCTCCTTCCGTGGCCTCCAATTGCTCTTAAATACAAGTAAAACTAAATGCATGCTCTTCAACCGATCGCTGCCTGCACCTGCCCGCCTGTCCAACATCACTACTCTGGACGGTTCTGACTTAGAATGTGGACAACTACAAATACCTTGGTGTCTGGTTAGACTGTAAACTCTCCTTCCAGACTCACATCAAACATCTCCAATCCAAAGTTAAATCTAGAATTGGCTTCCTATTTCACAACAAAGCATCCTTCACTCATGCTGCCAAACATACCCTTGTAAAACTGACCATCCTACCGATCCTTGACTTCGGCGATGTCATTTACAAAATAGCCTCCAATACCCTACTCAATAAATTGGATGCAGTCTATTACAGTGCCATCCGTTTTGTCACCAAAGCCCCATATACTACCCACCACTGCGACCTGTACGCTCTCGTTGGCTGGCCCTCGCTTCGTACTCGTCGCCAAACCCACTGGCACCAGGTCATCTACAAGACCCTGCTAGGTAAAGTCCCCCCTTATCTCAGCTCGCTGGTCACCATAGCAGCACCCACCTGTAGCACACGCTCCAGCAGGTATATCTCTCTGGTCACCCCCAAAACCAATTCTTCCTTTGGCCGCCTCTCCTTCCAGTTCTCTGCTGCCAATGACTGGAACGAACTACAAAAATCTCTGAAACTGTAAACACTTATCTCCCTCACTAGCTTTAAGCACCAGGTGTTAGAGCAGCTCACAGATTACTGCACCTGTACATAGCCCATCTATAATTTAACCCAAACAACTACCTCTCCCCCTACTGTATTTATTTTGCTCCTTTGCACCACATTATTTCTATCTCTACTTTGCACATTCTTCCACTGCAAACCTACCATTCCAGTGTTTTACTTGCTATATTGTATTTACTTCGCCACCATGGCCTTTTTTTTGCCTTTACCTCCCTTATCTCACCTCATTTGCTCACATTGTATATAGACGTATTTTTCTATTGTATTATTGACTGTATGTTTGTTTTACTGCATGTGTAACTCTGTGTTGTTGTATGTGTCGAACTGCTTTGCTTTATCTTGGCCAGGTCGCAATTGTAAATGAGAACTCAACTTGCCTACCTGGTTAAATAAAGGTGAAATAACTTTTTTTTTCTTCTTTTTTTTTTATGTAGAAACTCCATCTATCTAGCCCATCCAATCAGAAGGTCAAAAGGGCAGAGGGAGGGGAGTGAGTCGGGGAATGTACTTTTTGTTTACTATGTCATGTTGAAGGACATTTAAAGATTGACACAAAAATAGATCATTGAAAGGACCTGTATCTCTATACATTTTCCCTAGGGAACTACATGGGCATCACAGAGACTATGAAAGAGCCTGAAACTCACTTGTCCGACACATCCACTCCTCATCTCCATCAACTCCTGACTGTCCCAGGCCAGGATCTGACAAAGAGTCACCTCTCCATCTGGCTTGGCTCTAAGCTTACGCAACCAGCAACCACATCTCTACGGTTTATACACGAGAGGTCTCTGACCATGTCTTCACTTACAAAACAGCAGAGGCAAACATTTATGCTCTCTTCTCTTGAGAAATCAAGGACCAAGTCTGCATCACCTTTGGAGGGTTCAACACTCACACCAAACTTACCTTCATTGGCCATGTTCTTAAAGTTAGAACTGGAGAAGATCATATCACATACCACATCGTTGCCATTCAATCTAGAGAGGTCAGTGACCACAGTTCCACAATCTGAAAATGGGAGATTAGTAAGCACGCCTCAACAGGTTGACCTTAACCGATTAACATCGACATTCAGTAGAGTAAATGGTAGGCAGTTAGTCTTTGACAAAACTCCTGTAACAACATACGTTTCCTCACCTCTTTATCTGTACGAGGACCTGCCCCGAGTGCCTTTGACTCACAGCGGTCAGCTTGTGACTGTCTTAGCAGATGACCATAGACCTAAATCCCACAGTGTTCAAATAACTGCAGGACCACTGGGTGACAGGCCAGGATCGCAGACAGTTGACCTCAGCCAAAAGACACAGCATACTGGTGCACAATCCATAGCCTCACTATCACAGGTACCTCGCCTATCGCCAATATCAGCTAAGCAATCCTGGCAAATGGAGAGCAACATGACTCTGGAGCCTTCCTTGACTCAAATACCATTAGCTGCTCCAGCCACAAGTGAACTGTACTCTCAAATAACCTCAGTACCAAGGACGGAATTATACATAGATTCAGTGTTATTCATGATGACGCCAACAGCGGCTGATCTTGAATCAGACTTTGACAGTTCATATAGTATTCCACAGGCTACTGTAGAGATCCCGGGTACAACAGCTCACGGGCAGCTCTATCCAATAGAACTGTCTGCTGTTCAAAGACTATACACAGAATCCTCCCTCCTTCTGTTGCAGAGTCTGGATCCCTCTTACCCTCAGTATACACAGTTCATAGCCCAGGAGAACACACTGGGTAACTCCACTCAGACTTTTCCCACCGATTCTCTAGATTTCATGTCACAGAGTGCGGAGACAGAACAGACTCCGCTCCCATCAAAGTTCAGTGATTTAGAGATAAGAGACCACTACTCTGATCCAGTTTACATCCAAACTGACACCTCAAGGCAGTTTTCCTCAGAGTCACACAAGGATCGTCCACAAACAGCTGCCATAACAGATAAAAATTCAGAATACGGCTCTTCGCAGTTTCTCTCCAAGACCAATCAGCATGTAACTGCTACATCGTTCTCATCCCTTCACTCTTCCCAAAGTCTACCCAGCATCTCAGTAACCACACAAACCTCCAGCATTCCAGCATCTGTCCTCAGTGCCACAAACAGGTCAGCTGTGTCATCAATGCACCAATCACTGCCCAAGACTCAAGGTATCACAAGCATGGGCAGACCAATCACCGTGTGTCCAATCACAGGTTACTGCCCTTCGACCTCCCTACTGATTCTCAGCACCGGCTGGAGAGAGTATGACACAACTTCAAGCTTCTCATCAGGTCCAGTTGAGATGCGAGAGGTTTCTTTGGGCCTTGCTCCAACTGGAGTACTTAGAGCATCTTCCCAGCCCATGTCTCCTTCAGCTGCCTCTTCAGGTTAGTTTACTACTAACTTTCACATCACATTTCTCATGCATAACTTCCCCTCTGTATGAACTTTGGCATGATGTAACTGTCTTTCTAAATATGTACTGATGTTATTCCAGGGCCCTCCAATCTCCCTCCCAAAGTGTTGCAGTCCATCCCACTTCTGGAAGCCACAGTCGGCTTCCCTTTCCACTACACAATACCATCAAGGACCTTTCTGGATCCAGAGGATGGAGCAGCAGAGTCCCTCTCCCTGGAGCTGACGTTCATAGACGGCCCTCCTGTGACTCTGGGGTCCTGGGTGGCCTTGGATGGACTTGAGCTGCATGGTGTCCCTCTGGAAGTGGACCTGCAGTTTGCCCCTCAGCAGCTGCTGCTGGCTGCACGGGACAATCAGGGCCTGGCTGCCTGGCTCCCCCTCACCTTGGACCTCCACCGCAGCCATGCGGAGCCCTGCCACAGCTTTAGCCTCATAGCTCACCGGAGCCTTTACTCCCTCCTCAGCCAGCGCCACAGGGTGGAGCTTCTCCTGGACAAGCTGTCCCGCTTCTTCAATGACTCTGGCAGCCACCACCTTGCCGTGCTGTCCCTGGCACCTGGTTCCACTATTGTGTCTTGGTACAACTTCACCCTATGCCAGGTGGGGGGTGATGGTGTCGAGGGACGGTGCCCTGTCAGTCAGGTCTGGCGCATGTGGGAGGAAATTAGTTCAGATGCCAGACAGAGTAGCCCTGCGTTCAGCCAGGCAATGCTCCCAGAGTTCCCCATCAGCAAGGTAGGCCCTGTGAGCTTCAGACGTGACTGTTTCTCCAGCCCAACTACAGCCTCTAGTCCCACTCTTTCCCCCAGTACTCCATATCCCACTTCTGTCAACACCGTCCCAGCCTCGGATCCCACTGGTGCATCAGTGCGACAGACAGACCCCTATCATTGGATGGCCAGTGTGTTGACAGCTCTGCTAGTGGTCTGCTGCCTCTTCCTGGCAGTCACCCTTACATTTACAGTTTTCTATTTCTGTAGAAGCCGTTTGAGGGTAAGGACTCTTGCGATTTGGCCCTCAGAGGGGGTTGTCCCAGGTCACACCATGGATCTGAGGGCAATAAGGCCAAGGATGCCCCCCCTGTTCCAACCAGAAGTACCCCCACCTCCCCCAAGGTTGTGGCTGAACACCTCACCAGCCAGTGGAGAGAATCTCTCTCCCACATATCTCCAGGGCAGACTGCCTTATCAAAGAGCAGTGTCTTTTCACCCACCTCCACAATACCAGTTCCCACCACAATACCCACATAACAGACCATGGGAACACAAATCCCAAGAAAAGCATACAAACAAATGAATCCATTCTTGGAAGTGAGGTTGTGACATGTTCATACACACACTAGTCATGCTACTACGAGGGTTGTTGAGACAAATGTGTTGCACAACCGTTTTGGAAGACAAAGTATTAATGGATCTTAGGAGGGCAATTATAAATGTACGTTTTATACTGGAACGTTGTATTGCTGTGATAATCTACACACATTTGCACTTCTATGTACCAAAACGTACAACATAAAGCATGAAAATTGTCGTTTTTCATTTCATTGAGGAATCTTAAAGTAGAATTAAGATACAATATCCATCATAGCTGGATTTTACTATATTTCAGACAAAAACCTTCCAAACTGACAAAACTGCATTTTGTTATATTTGAGACTTGATGCCAACCTTTCACGGTCACCGTACCATTAACCTAACCATGAGAAAAGTAGAATGGCACAGAAAGAAAATACTGCCTGTTGACAACTTTATTGCTTCATACAAATGTGGGTAGAAAACGAACAAAAATCACTCTAAAAATTACAAAGTCTGACTGTTATCCATTCAACTATGCCTGGTATGGACAGAGTAGGGGAGGACAGTCCATACACCTCAGATTGACATGATCTCTGGTCCAAGCTCATATTCCTGCTGTGGTAAGGTGTTCGGTGGAGAGGGTGCATCCTGTACAGAGACAGGTCACATCATCTGGTGGCTTTCCCATTCTCGTGGAGGTCCATTCTGTTAACAGTATAAAAAAAGTAAACTAGATTATTTATCATAAGACCGTCTACTCCATAACAGGTACTGGACAATCAGATTTCAGTCAAGAAAACAAACTACAACATCTCTATCAAACATTATAAACTGGGTGGTTCGAGCCCTGAATGCTGATTGGCTCACAGCCGTGGTACATCAGACTGTATACCACGGTTATGACAAAACATGTATTTTTACCACTCTAATTACTTTGGTAACCAGTTTATAATAGCAATAAGGCACCTCTGGGGTTTGTGCTATATGGCCAATATACCACGACTAAAGGGCTGTATCCAGGCACTCCGCGTTGCATTGTGCAAAAGAACAGCCACTAGCCGCAGTATATTGGCCATATACCACACCTCCTTGGGCCTTATTGCTTAATTAGAACTAGGGGTTATAATACACTGTGATGTGGGGAATGGTTATATACAGTACATTATCACACACCCATTCTCATCTTTAAGGTGCTGGTATAACTCTGCCTTGTTGTTCACAGAGCTGATCCTTCCGGCAAACTCCTGGTGTTTCTTGGAGTTGGCCACAGTGATTCTGTTAGTCCACATGGTGAGCAGGGACACCGGACCTACATTGTAACCACAGGGCGAAAACACACACAGAGACAGAAAGATCAGTGAAAAGGAACAATACTGGTACTGGCACGCCTAATCAACGTATTGTCCCTGAATAAAAAAGGTAATGCAGTGATGATACAAAACGAATAATAATAATAATAATAGAATACTACTCATTGCAATGATAACCATGAACTTGGCATTCGACAAACATGCCAGGTCACACCATGGAGCTGAGAACAATAAGGTCAAGGCCAACCAGAAGGTGGGGGGGGGGGGGGGGGGGGCATGCACCTTTGGCTTTTTCAGGTAGTTGAATCTCTTCCAGACGGGGCTTCTTGTTGAGAGGCTCTGGCGAGTCAGGAGAATCCTTTATGACCTCCGACTCCCCCTGCTCCTCCTTTCCACGCTCTACCACCCCCTTCAGCCTGGTGAAGGAATCAAATCAAATTTTATTTGTCACATGCGCCGAATACAACAGGTGTAGTAGACCTTACAGTGAAATACTTACTTACAAGCCCTTAACCAACAATGCCTAAAGATGTTAAGATATATATATATATTTTTTTTTAAATAAGTGTTAAAGTAAAAAATTGCTAAGTGGAAAATAGAAAATAAAAGTCATGAATAATTAAACAGCAGCAGTAAAATAACAAGTGAGGCTATATACAGGGGGTACCTGAACAAAGTCAATGTGCAGGGGCACCGGTTAGTCTAGGTAATTGAGGTAATATATACATGTAGTTAGAGTTAAAGTGACTATGCATAGATTAAAAACAGAGTAGCAGCAGCGTAAAAGAGGGGTCTGGGTAGCCCTTTGATTAGCTATTCAGGAGTCTTATGGCTTGGGGGTAGAGTGCAACACAGTATGACACAGTGACCAGGAGAATACCATGGTAAAATCCTAAACTGGTATATACAGTACCAGTCAAAAGTTGGGACACCTACTCATTCAAGGGTTTTTTCTTTATTTTTGCTATTTTCTACATTGTAGAATAGTGAAGACATCAAAACTATGAAATAACATATATGGAATCATGTAGTAACCAAAAATGTGTTAGTTAAATCAAAATATGTTTTATATTTGAGATTCTTCAAAGTAGCCACCCTGCCTTGATGACAGCTTTGCACACTCTTGGCAATATCTCAACCAGCTTCACCAGGAATGCTTTTCCAACAGTCCTGAAGGAGTTCCCACATATGCTGAGCACTTGTTGGCTGCTTTTCCTTCACTCTGCGGTCCAACTCATCCCAAACCATCTCAATTGGGGTGATGTCAGGTGATTGTGGAGGCCAGGTCATCTGATGCAGCACTCCATCACTCTCCTCCTTGGTCAAATAGCCCTTACAAAGCCTGGAAGTGTGTTGGGTAATTGTCCTGTTGGAAAAACAAATGATAGTCCCACTAAGCGCAAACCAGATTGGATGGCGTATCACTGCAGAATGCTGTGGTAACCATGCTTGTTAAGTGTGCCTTGAATTATAAATAAATCACAGACTGTCACCAGCAAAGCACCCTCGCACCACCTCCACCATGCTTCACGGTGGGAACCACACATGCAGAGATCATCTGTTAACCTACTCCGCGTCTCACAAAAACACAGCGGTTGGAACTGATGGATTCTATTAAAATGTAACATGTTTCAAGATAAACTGTAATTTGTTTGTATCCTGTTTAGTGAGTATTAATGGAGTTTAGGCCATGAAACTGTGTGTATGCTAATTCAGAAAGGTTGTTGACCTAATCAGATAAGAGGAAATTGCCTAGGATCAGAGAGCAGGGTCAGGCCCTGGACAATGAAGATGGACGGGTTGTGATTCTGATATCTAGCTAAACAACGAGAGGACGATGGACATTCCACAGGGGAAAGGAGGGAAACTCATTGCGGTCATAAAATGTATAGCTGGGGAGGTGACACCTACATGAGGGTGGTGACCAAAATGGTGACCAAAAGGAGGGAAGAAGATAAGATGTTTTGTGAACTTTCTAAATGTATGCACTCAGCTGACTGTATCCTTGGTATTAAACACTTGAAACTTCTCTTGAGCTTTTGGGCTCAATTCCTTATTGCAAAGAGGTTGCAATAGCATTTTTATTTTTACCAGAACCAAAAATCTCAAATTTGGACTCATCAGACCAAAGGACAGATTTCCACCAGTCTAATATCCATTGCACGTGTTTCTTGGCCCAAGCCAGTCTCTTCTTATTAGTGTCCTTTAGTAGTGGTTTCTTTGCAGCAATTCGACAATGAATGCCTGATTCACGCAGTCTCCTCTGAACAGTTGATGTTGAGATGTGTCTCTTACTTGAACTCTGTGAAGCATTTATTTGGGCTGCAATTATTTCTGAGGCTGGTAACTCTAATGAACTTATCCTCTGCAGCAGAGGTAACTCTGGGTCTTCCTTTCCTGAAATGCATTCCAGGTAACTACCTCATGAAGCTGGTTTGAAGAATCTCAAATATAAAATATATTTTGGTATGTTTAACAGTTTTTTGGTTATTACAGGATTCCATATGTGTCATTTCATAGTGTTGATGTCTTCACTATTATTCTACAATGCAGAAAATAGGAAAAATAAAGAAAAACCCTTGAATGAGTAGGTGTGTCCAAACTTGACTGGGACTGTATATATATTTTTTTTAAACATTTAAAATCGGCCAGAATTTTTTTCAGAATCACAGAGTTGATTGGATGCAGGTCTGTTGTTAAAAACAGTAGGTCAGGCTTGGGTCCAACAAAATGTGTATTGTGTCACCCTGACCTCTCTGACTCCTGCCAGCTCTTGTCCTCTGAATCCTTGTTGATGTTCTTCTCTGCCTTGTCCTCCTTGTCCTCCCTCTTCCTCCCCCGTTTCTTCCTCTCATCCTCCTCGGGGGGTTTGCTGCGGCAGGCGATGATGCAGTCCAGAACCCTCTGGTGTCGCTCACTGCCAGCCACGTGGGTCTTCACCAGAGTCTCCAGCTCGTTCCACATGATGCGGTACTGCTCATCCCTAAAGCCCGGAGGAGACATTAACCAGTCAGGACAGGAGACCAGGCACACACACTGAACTTATATACGGTTCCCACCTCCAAACACTCAGGGAGCGACACAGTTACACTTTGACTCTCTCCCGCACACATCCTAAACATACAAACACACATAAAAACAAACACGTACACCCACCCACCCACGTACAAACACACATGTACATACACACACGCTGTTCCCACCCCTAAACACTCAGGGTGTGACACTAAGTCACAACATCCGTCTCTCTCTCACACACGGAGACAGACTACCTTTTAGGGCCCTTTCCCCTGGAGCCCACAGTGGAGATGGGAAGAGGGTCGTTCTTCCTCTCCATATCCACCAGGTTGTAAACGGTCTTCTGGCAGGTCAGCAAGTCCTCCTCACTCAGACTCTCCTTCACTATGAGATTAGCCAGCGGAACCACCTGGATCAAACACACACACAGTTAACACACATACAAAATTACACACACGGTTGAAAAATAAACAAATAGTGCTGTGAGGTGAACAACTGTGCAGTGTGTGAAGGAAGACTGCGGTCCTGCTCACCGCCTGCATGTTGAAGATGGTGGTCTGGGAAATGATCATTGGCCAATAGCGAGTGTAACGCTCCAGCTGGGCTTTGGCCCTCTCCGCCGGGGGCTTCCCACTAGCCTCAGCGTCTGGGGACTCTGGGACAGGAGTCAGACGGTTCTCCCTCATGAACTCTCCAAAGTCCTGCAGCAGACACACCAAAAAGACTGGTATAAAACTTCTGGTCCCACTTTAGAATAAGTGTCTTTTATACCTACCAGTGTTAACATGGTAGTTACATAGACACAGTGTAAATATAGGACATTACATTGCAGGTACACAATGTTATATAGAACACGGTATACAGCTGCTATACCAATTTGTTGTTTGTGTGTTTTCACGTTGACATTTTATTTGCATTAGATTTTTAATCAAACTCCAATTAGTTGTGACTAAACCTCCTCTGCCCCTTACAGTGATGTGGTAGTCAGTCACTATGAGGTAGAGGAGGAAGAGGTAGGAGGGGCTTACAGTGATGTGGTAGTCAGTCACTATGGGGTAGAGGAGGAAGAGGTAGGAGGGGCTTACAGTGATGTGGTAGTCAGTCACTATGGGGTAGAGGAGGAAGAGGTAGGAGGGGCTTACAGTGATGTGGTAGTCAGTCACTATGGGGTAGAGGAGGAAGAGCTTACAGTGATGTGGTAGTCGGTCACTATGGGGTAGAGGAGGAAGAGGTAGGAGGGGCTTACAGTGATGTGGTAGTCAGTCACTATGGGATAGAGGAGGAAGGGGTGGGAGGGGCTTACAGTGATGTGGTCACAAAGGGGTAGAGGAGGACGGGGTGGGAGGGGCTTACAGTGATGTGGTCACTATGGGGTAGTGGAGGATGGGATGGGAGGGGCTTACAGTGATGCGGTAGTCAGTCACTATGGGGTAGAGGAGGAAGAGGTGGGAGGGGCTTACAGTGATGCGGTAGTCAGTCACCCGGCCCCCGCAGCCCTCGCTAATGGAGGGAGGGTCCTCCAGGGTGGAGCGGGTGCTATTGAGCACGTGCAGGAAGATCTCCCCGCCGTGGCTGCTCAGCATGTGGCTGATGACCTTTGACCCGGACTTCCTGGGCTGCTCCAGCAGCACTGAGCGACCTGCAATGCAATCAACCACCATCTGTATTTCAACTACATTTCTTTGTATTCTCCATATGCAAGTAGTATTAACATTTAGGGTAGGTGGTAGAGGCATGGGGTCAGGGCAAAAATATTCAGGCTCACCGTTCAGCAAGAAGTTGGTCAAACACGATGAGGGTCGGCTGTTGACGTCCGTAGGCGATATCCGATAGGCTCCAGTGCAGTAGTGCAGTTCTGAGCCACCAGTTCACACACAGACACACGCAAGAAAGATGGAAAATATCCAGATAAGCCAAAGGAGAATATTACATGAAATGCTCTTGGGATTTTGATGTGTCGATATCAAGGATATTTTCAGTCATTTTTCAATCGCTTCTTTTATCTTTATAATTTCAAACATCACTCAAGCCCCACCTCTACCGGGACTTTTCTTTCAGTTAGCGTGACATCAAACATACAAAAAATAACTAAGTTTCCCAGGGTTCATGGTGCCTACCTACACTGTTGGTGCGAGGAGTGCACCACTTAAGAGTAACCGTCTCCTTAAGTCCACTGTCTCGACTCGTACTACCAGCCATGTGCAGGTCGCCTGAACAACAGAAAAAGAGGAGAGATGAAAGGGAGAAAAAGTCTTACTGAATGTTTACTGTAGTGGTTTATGGCCAAGCCACTAAAAGCCACAATAACTTAGTGGCCAAAACAATACAGATTATTTTATTATTATTTTTTTTTTAAACCTCACCACTTTTGAAGAACTCAAGATGGGCGTCCCTGTGATGTAGGAGTTCTACGTCGTAATTGGCCGATGTGTTGGCGTGCTGCTCCTCCTTCAACCCAATGGGAGAAAGGGAAGACAAAAAAAACAGACATCAGCGAATTATTATTTTCATTGACATTGTAGTCATTTGGCAGACGCTCTTATCCTACTTGCAGTAGTGAGTGCCTATCCACTGCTGCCATCAAGACAAACAAACATTGCTGCTTTCTTGTTAACAACAAGGGTTCGAGAAGTACCAGCAAATGCATAAACCACTGATCTTTGCATCGTCTCTGGCTCCCCTCTCTTTTGTTCTTCCTATAAGGTGATTCCAGTGATGTGAAGATTGACAGCTGTGGTTGTTGCAGTCTAAAGTTTAAGGGTCTGACGTGTATTTCAGTGAAAAGGGCTGTACATGTTTTCTAACCCAGATGAATAACATGGGACTACATGGAGGACAAAAACATTTGGGGTGAAAGTTAGGAGATAGGCGTCTACCTGCCTGTCATGGCTAAGGACTAAATTACTTACTATTCAAATGAGAGAAAGAAAGAGAGGAAAGAGAGAGAAAGGAGAGGAGGGACAGAGGGTGGTCTGATATCAATACGTACTACTCAACACAGCACAAAGGACCACAACAAAACACTACAAGGAGGGACTGCGACCAATCAACTCTGAGGTAGAGAAGGCACCAACAAGGAGTCAGACAGGACATGAGGCCGGGGTGGGGGGGGCAAACTACAGGGCACATAATGCGTACATTCTCATCCACCAAACATGCTAACACTCTCAACTCTGATTGGCTGCTGGAATGTCACGTGGACAATCGGCGGTCAATCAAAAGTGAGGGCCGTTGAGCGTCCGATGGATGGACAAAACCAATCCACACAGCCTTGCGTTCTGCGGTCCCTCTTGGTGTGTGTTTAAGAGTACTGACCTGCTCGCAAATATTTAATGTGGGCTAGCAAAACAGAAAATACAGCATGAAAACAGCAGCGGTTCCAAGAGTCATTTCAACATGATGATGAACAAACAAAGACCCGTGTGTAAAATTATAGTGCACAATGGCTGATGGGGAAGAAGGAAGTTTGTGACATTTTGGGGCTGAGGATGGGGTGGGGGTGTGGCAAGGTTAGGGTATCAGAAGGTTGAGGCGAGTGAAGCGATAGGTGCATTGGGTGGAAGGGCCAATAGAAATGTGTAATGTGTTGGTTTG
The DNA here is from genome assembly GCF_016432855.1 of Salvelinus namaycush. Classification (NCBI taxonomy): domain Eukaryota; kingdom Metazoa; phylum Chordata; class Actinopteri; order Salmoniformes; family Salmonidae; genus Salvelinus; species Salvelinus namaycush. Next base: position 14,882,169 of record NC_052344.1, read on the forward strand.
TGGATGCAGAGAAAACAAGTGGGCGGGTCAGGATAGGTCATTTTGCAGACGGGACTTTGCCCTTTTCAAACATTCGTCCAGCCATCAAAAATAGCCCACCTTATACCTTAAATAGCTAATCTAACATCAGTCATGACATGAAGGAGGCGGGAAAATAGTTAACTCAAGACTGCTGGGACACAGCCCTGAAGGAAGTAATGGGTGGGAGTTAGTGAAAAGGGTGAAAGGTTATAGATGGGGCTGGTGAAGGCCTGAACATTGGGAGAGCTAGAGGACAGAAGATGTACCTTCATTGGGATGTTGGTGATGGTGGTGGAGGCAAGGTCAAAGTGCTGCTGCACTAGAATGTTGAGTTTGGTGGCCAGGTGCCTCCCTGCCCGCACACTGTGAACCTCGCTGGTCAGCAGAGAGGAGACCTGCCGGTACAGAGGAGGACTATGTAGGACTAACACTAACAGAGTAGCATGCCATTTTTTATTGTATGGCATCTCTAAGGAACTTGGTAACTACAGCATGTGGAAATGAGCACACGTTAACAGGGTACTAACAGTATACTTTATCTCCATCAGATTAAGTATGCGTTGATATGACAAAGTGTGTTTGGAGCGATGTTATACATATCTAGATTAACTTTAAGACTAGGTGAAAACAGAGTCAATTTAATGCAACCCTGAGCAGGTTTAAACCTACCTCTTTCTTTGGCCGGTCTGAGACCAGGGTGTCCTCTCCTTGAGGGAAGATGTGGACGAGCACCAGCTCACACTGCTGGATAGGCATCAGTCTGAAACACAGAGACACATTGGAATGCATCGGAAGGATTCAAGATACTTCCTTAGGATCCTCTCAAAGCCCTTCTAAGATGCCCAATGAAATTAACCCAGTGTAACAAATCTTCTCCTCTAAATCCATTTGAATTCTCCCATCAAAAATCTGACTTGTGGAGTTTATCTTTTATCCCCACTAAAGAGTGTAAAAACAGTGTCATTCTCTTCTCAATCTCTCATACCTGTCTGAGCCTGCTGCCATTTTGTTTTGCTCTAGAATGGTCTCTTGCACACAGTCCTCCAGCATTCGCACATGGGTGTCACTGTGTAACAGACAGAAACACACAATACCCCATTAGGACGTCCATGGATGCCTTCAAAGATGGGCATTACTTCAGTATCTACAGGTTCTCAATTAATAACCAGGTATAACAGAATCAATAGATAATCTCTTTTGGTACTGTCCTTCGGTGGCTCGCTTTTGGAGACAGGTCCAGAAGTGGTTAAGTCCTAATGTCTGTGTTCAGAGGGACCTACAAACAGTACTGTTAGGAGATCTGAAAAAACCACCAATCAATGGTAAATATGAGTATTTATTTTAAGGGAAATCTTGGTACAAACAGAGAGGTTCAAGACCTTTGTAAGTCTTCACAGTAAAATAGAATAATGTATTGCAAAAGGAAATATTAAAACTATAGTGTACTGGGAAATATGGGTTAGTCTGTGGACATCTGAGGGTTGGAATTAAGATTGTAGTGGTCAATTCATCAGGGCATGGACTCAACAAGCTCTCGAAAGCATTCCACAGGGATGGTGGCCCATGTTGACTCCAATGCTTCCCACAGTTGTGTCAAGTTGGCTGGATGTCCTTTGGGTGGTGGACCATTCTTGATATACACGAGCAACTGTTGTGTGTGGAAAACCCAGCAGCGTTGCAGTTCTTGACACTCAAACCGGTGCACCTGGCACCAATTACCATACCCCATAGAAAGGCACAACTATTTTGTCTTGCCCATTTACCCTCTGAATGACACATACACAATCCATGTCTCAAGGCTTAACAATCCTTCTTTACCCTGTCTCCTCCCTTTCATCTATACCAGGGCTCCACAACCCTGTTCCTGGAGCGCTAACCTCCTGTATGTTTTTGTTCCAACCCCAGTTGTAACTAACCCGATTCATCTTATCAACCAGCTAATTATGAGAATCAGGTGTGCTAGATTAGGGTTGGAGAGAAAACTTGCAGGACAGTAGCTCTCCAGGAACAGTGTTGGAGAGCCCTGATCTACACTGATTGAAGTGGATTTAACAAGTGAAATCAATAAGGGATCATAGCTTTCACCTCGATTCACCTGATCAGTTTATGTCAGGGTTCCCCAACTGGCGGCCCGTATATGAACAGTAATTTTTTACAATTATTGTTGGACATAAAAGATTGTAAAAAGACCAGGAAATCAGCTCCAAGTGATTTTAATTTCGGAAATCTGTTCCAAAGTATTACCACGCATAATAGAAATATGTAATTGTATACAAATGTCAGCAAGGTTTGAAGTGATTAGGTTTCAGTCTTCTGTTTGGCCTGCAGCTAAATCCAGTTGATGATCCCTGGTCTATGTAAAGTACACTCAGTGTATATTTAGAATTGTAATGTTTTCCACAGGTCCTCCAACTAGGTGAGAGGGGGGGGGGGGGGGGGGGGGGGGGGGTAGTGGAATAATAAAATAAAAAATATATATACAGTACCAATCTAAAGTTTGGACACACCTACTCATTCAAGGGTTTTTCTTTATTTTTACTATTTTCAACATTGTATGAAAAGTATGAAATAACACAAATGGAATCACGTAGTAAGCTAAAATGTGGTAAAAATATATTTTATATTTGAGATTCTTCAAAGTAGCCACCCTTTGCCTTGATGACAACTTTGCACACTCTTGGCATTCTCTCAACCAGCTCAAGAGGTAGTCACCTGGAATGCATTTCAATTAACAGGTGTGCCTTCTTAAAAGTTATTTTGTGGAATTTCTATCCTTCTTAATGTGTTTGATAGCCCTATTTGGTAAAGTCCACATTATGGCAAGAACAGCTCAAATAAACAAAGAGAAATGACAGTCCATCATTACTTTAATACATAAGCCAGCAGCATGCCACCCTGCATTCTACTGCTGGCTTGCTTCTAAAGCTAAGCAGAGTTGGTCCTGGTTGGTCCCTGGATGGGAGACCAGATGTTGCTGGAAGTGGTGTTGGAGTGCCAGTAGGAGGCCCCCTTTCCTCTGGTCTAAAAAAATATCCCAATGCCCCGGAGCAGTAACTGGGGACATTGCCCTGTGTAGGGAGCCGTCTTTTGGATGGGATGTTAAACAGGTGTCCTGACTCTCTGTGATCACTAAAGATCCAATGACACTTATTGTAAGAGTAGGGGTGTTAACCTCAGCGTTCTGGCTAAATTTCCAATCTGGCCTTCATACCATCACGGTCACCTAATCATCCCCAGTTTACAATTGGCTCTTTCATCCCTCTCCCCTGTAACTATTCCCTAGGTTGTTGCTGTAAATGAGAATGTGTTCTCCGTCAACTTACCTGGTTAAATAAAAAAAGATCTGTCAATCTGGAAAATGTCAAGAACTTTGAAAGTTTCTTCAAGTGCAGTCACAAAAACCATCAAGCACTATCATGGAACTGGCTCTCATGAGGACCGCCACAGGAAAGGAAGACCCAGAGTTACCTCCGCTGCAGATGATAAGTTCATTAGAGTTACCAGCCTCAGAAATTGCAGCACAAATAAATGCTTCAGAGTTCAAGTAACAGACACATCTCAACATCAACTGTTCAGAGGACTGTGTGAATCAGGCCTTCATGTCGAATTGCTGCAAAGAAACCACTACTAAAGTACACCAATAAGAAACAGAGACATGCTTGGGCCAAGAAACACGAGCAATGGACATTAGACCGGTGGAAACGTTGTGAGACATGGTGTGGGTGAACGTATGATCTCCGCATGTGTATTTCCCACTGTAAAACATGGAGGATGAGATATTATGGTGCTTTGCTGGTGACAGTCTGATTTATTTAGAATTCAAGGCCCATTTAACCAGCAAGGCTACCACAGCATTCTGCAGCGATACGCCATTCCATCTGGTTTGCACTTAGTGGGACTATCATTTGTTTCTCAACAGGACAATGACTCAACACACCTCCAGGTTGTGTAAGGGCTATTTGACCAAGAAGGAGTGATGGAGTGCTGCATCAGATGACCTGGCCTCCACAATCACCTGACCTCAACACAATTGAGATGGTTTGGGATGAGTTGGACCGCAGAGTGAAGGAAAAGCAGCCAACAAGTGCTCAGCATATGTGGGAACTCCAAGACTGTTGGGAAAGCATTCCAGGTAATTGCTGGTTGAGAGAATGCCAAGAGTGTACAAAGCTGTCATCAAGGCAAAGGGTGGCTACTTTGAAGAATCTCAAATATATTTCGATTTTTAAAACACTTTTTTGGTTACTACATGATTCCATATGTGTTATATCATAGTTTTGATGTCTTCACTATTATTCTACAATGTAGAAAATAGTAAAAATAAAGAAAAACCTGTGAATGAGTAGGTGTGTCCAGACTTTTGACTGGTACTGTATAAAAAAAGGGGATTAGAAATGATTCAAGTAATGTTAGCTGATCTATCCCTTAAAAAAATGGTATTATAATAAATAAACAGGTTTACTAACTATGTTAATGTTTACCTCTTGGCGTTTGTGAGGCAGATAATGCGCCCCCTGTTGGCCACCCTGTCAGCCGTGTCCATGAGGATGGTGCGTGCCTCGTGCTGGTACTCAGTGATCTTACACAGTGACTCCACCGCTGCCACCAGGCCGTGCAGGACGCTGCAACACTCAGGGTCCTCCTGTGGGTTAGGTGGACCCACAGCTGCCAGAGCAGACATGAGCTATCACATGAATACAAAGGGAAGCAAGTTAAGTCAACCATACATTACAACAAAACCTCTATCTCGACAGGATTGGTTAACCTCAAAATGAGACAATGAGATTGGTAGTAGTAGTGAGTGGTGCAATAACAAAAAGCTGCAGACTTTCAACAATAGATTGTACAGCACTAATTCTATGATTCTAAGAAAAATTGTTGCCCTGTTGATAAATAAGCATCCATCTCTCGAAGATGGAAATAAAGTACCTCATGAGTGCTTTGGTCCTCTTGCCTCCAGCTGTTCAGAATGTGGAACTCTGAATCACTCACAATGTAGTTGATCTGAAACATAACCACTGAAGGAATATAATGTGCTGTGCCCAACTCAGAATATGAATGAACACAGACGAGTTGGCCAACCCACAGACAGACTATACTCTGTTCTGACCTGGGCTAAAACAGACTAGACCGCCAGGCTATGGGATGGAGGGACTCACCAGTTTCTTGAGGGGGTAAACGTCGTAGAGGATGCGGCAGTACTCCATGGAGCACTCCACAGCACAGGTCCACAGGGACTTGGACACTGGGGCCAGCGGGATCATGCCCTGGCCACGGCTTTTTGTCAGCACGTCACACTCCACCTGCTGCCGACTGGACTCTGCCATGTAAGGGCAGTGGTCGACCACGAAGGCCGTCTTGTGGGAGACTGAGAACATCTTCATCTCTGGTTCAGCCCTGTGTGAGTTCTGCTGAGGTGATAGGAGGAGATATTTCGTCTGGTGTTAAGATACCACCTCTTAATTTAGATGAAAAGAGCAAGGCACCAGTAACGTTAGCTAGCTACAGCCTACGTACTGACACCAATTTACATTGCTAATATATACTGTAGCTAACTAGGTTGAAAGAGAATCATGCCCTATGACAATGTCCTTTAGCTATAGATTTAGCTAGCTAACGATAGTTAGCTAAAATAAGTTACCCTGGCCCCGGCAATGTCGTTAGGATAACGGTCGTTAGCTAGCTTGCTTACTTAACTTGGCTAGCTAGATTTACTTACTAGCGTTAGCTAGCCAGCTAGTTTCCAGAACCGATTAAAACACTTCATTGCTACGTTAGCTAGCTAGCTAAGTAGTGTGTGAGCCGTCTGCAGAAGTACCTGGGACCAATGAGACTGAGGCGCATCGATTTGCTGACGTTAACCCAAGCTAATGTAAGTTTAGTTTGCTAGACAGATTAGCTATCAAACATAGTTAGCTAACAAATTAGTCTAAAATAAAGTCAGGTTTTCACACCATATAGCACCCGTACTGTATGGTTCCTTTCCACCAACGAAAATACGGACTGTAGTTGTACAACTAAGTTAATAGGTATGTAGGTAATAAAAAAACGACATAATGCTGGAGCAAAAAATCAAAGGCGGACGTAGATGTTATTGATGGAACCATATCCGTCGTGTATGGATGGTCCGTGTTTTACTTCAATATCTTTTCATGGTTCCTGTCTTCTTTGCTTAGATAAATTGAGCAGGGTTCCCCAAGTAGAGGCCCGCGGACCAAATTTGGTTTTATTTGGCCCCCCAAGATTTCTGAATGTTCCTTGTTGGACATAAAAGACCAGGAAATCAGCTCCGATTGATTTTAATTTTGGAAATATGTCCCCAAATATTCCCACTCATATTTTTTAAATTTAACTAGGAAAGTCAGTTTAGAACAAATTATTATTTACAATGACGGATTACCGGAGAACAGTGGGCTAACTGCTTTGTTCCGAGGCAGAACGACAGATTTTTACCTTGTCAGCTCCAGGATACGATCCAGCAACTTTTCGATGACTGGCCCAACGCTCTAACCACTAGGCTACCTGCCGCCACGTATGTGATTGTATACCAAAATATATCAATTTATTGGATTTATATAGCACTTTTCTACCGACTGAGCAATCATTTTTGTGTCAGAACGTTCACCACACATCAGCTATCAGGTGGAGAGGTGAGGAGTGATGTATGCCAATTAGGAATGAGGGGGGTGATTAGGCGGTCATGATGGAATGTGGCCAGGTTGGGAATTTAGCCATGACACCGGGGTGAAAACCCCTACTCTTACAATAAACTTCATGAGATTTTGAATGACCACAGAGTCTAGACTCCAGTTTTAATGTCCCATCCGAAAGACGGCACCCAAATGTTCCCAAATGTAATCAAGGTTTAAAATGATTCTGTTTTAGTCAAATATTATATCTGTTTAGGCTTCTTGTGGTCAATTTGAAGTCTACAAATATATTTTTATTATGTTACGCCCCCCAGACCATCTACTCAAGAAAAAATTGTCCCGTGGCTGAATCTAGCTGATGATCCCTGCTGTTGAAAATTTGCACAATCAATGTGCAGCATATGACGCGTTCAATATTAAATATTTTCCATTTAATCGTATAAATAATGTATTTCAAAAATAATGTATTTGCTTTCATTTCAATTTGTCATCATGGCAATACTCTGTATTCTGATAAGAAAGGTTATAACAGTATTTGTCAGGGCACTATTATGATGGGGAACAGTATAAGGAACAGTTGACACAAACCTATCTGATGGGGTATCAGTATCTGATAGGAAGCAAAGATGGGAAAGAAAAGTATCTGCGAACACTGTGATATGGAACTTATCTAATGGGAAACCGTATGCTGGAGAACAGTAGGTCTATCTAATATGGAACAATATATGGAACAGCTTACCGATCACTGCACCTGTACACAGCCCATCTGTAAATAGCCCACCCAACTACCCCATCCCCATATTGTTATTTATTTTTGCTCTTTTGCACCCCAGTATCCCTACTAGCACATCATCATCTGCACATCTATCACTCCAGTGTTAATGCTAAATTGTAATTAATTCGCCACTATGGCCTATTTATTGCTTTACCTTCCTAATCTTACTACATTTGCACACACTGTAAATATATTTTTCTATTGTGTTATATTGACTGTACGCTTGTTTATCCCATGTGTAACTCTGTTGTTGTTTTTGTTGCACTGCTTTGCTTTATCTAGGCCAGGTCGCAGTTGTAAATGAGAACTTGTTCTCAACTGGCCTATCTGGTTAAATAAAGGTGATTTTTTTATTTAAAAAAGTATCTGACAGGGAATTTGGTTGGGAACAGAAAATTTAACAAGATGTGCTCGATATTCATTGTCAACAACTCAAGATATAAAATTCAAAAGGCACTCGCACAGCTGAGCTATCTTTGTTGCAGGTGCATGGTAACAGTTGAATAAGATGAGAAAAAGAAGCAACCCGCACACTGCTCTTGCTAGTATCAATGCTCTTTATTAAGCTTTACGTATCGGCCTCTAGGCCTTCGTCAGAGCTTTTTAATTTTTTTGAAAAAGCTCTAACGCAATGTCACGTTCCTGACCTGTTTTCTGTTGTTTTTGTATGTGTTTGACGGTCAGGGCGTGAGTTTGGGTGGGTAGTCTATGTTATGTGTTTCTATGTTGGTTAAAGGGTGACCTGATATGGCTCTCAATTAGAGGCAGGTGGTTTTCATTTCCTCTGATTGAGAGCCATATTAAGGTAGGTGTTTTCACATTGATTGTTGTGGGTGGTTGTCTCCTGTGTCAGTGTATGTTACGCCACGCGGGACTGTTTCGGTTTTGTTTGTTCGTTCGTTTTATGTAGTCAGTTTTCCTGTTCTTGCGTTCTTCGTGTTTCATGTAAGTTCGTCGTCCAGGTCTGTCTACGTAGTTTGTTGTTTGGTAATTATTCAAGTGTTCGTCGTGTTTTCTGTTTTGTTGATTAAAAATCATGTCTTATCACAACGCTGCATTTTGGTCTAATCCTTGCTACTCCTCTTCGGATGAGGAGAAGGAGGAAGCCCGTTACACGCAAGCCTTGAGGCCGATACATACTTAATAAACCGCAGTGATACTAGCAAGAGCAGTGTGCGGGTTTCTCAAGACATGAAATTGCACAATTTATGTATGGATGTCAAACGATTGTTCAATTAAATGTGAGGTATTTTGGCCTTCCTACTGTTTTGTTCGTTATATCACTGCCTTTTCAAGACCCCTAAACTCTTTGATGCCCCCCAGGGGCCCCCTGGTTGAGAATCACAGACCTATTAATAACCAGCAAATGCAATAATAACATTTCCCAATGAGAATCATTCATTGCATATGGAAACTGGAAACAGTTTCATATTACAATACGGGCCTAAAGAATGCTGTTATATATATATATATATATACAGTCAATAATTCAGACCGTACTTATGTGGGCATAACAAAGTTGCCCGTCCTACAAAGTCGCTCAAAAACTGATCTCGGAAATGGCAGACCTACATTGGTTTGGTAACAATATTGTGGGAGGAAACCCGCATGTCAGACTACTAAAAAAACTCCTCATAATGTACCCATAGTACGTATAGGACTACCCCACCCATTCTCTCAAGTTTGAACTTGATCTAAAAAGCATGCAATGTTTTTTCTTTTGAAACGATGTTGAGAAATAAAGTGGGAACTTTTGGAATACATGGAGCTCATTGGCAGTGATCTTACATGATGCGTTAATTCCGCCGTGCCATTTTGCTATCCAGGTTTAACCGTTGATGACTTGTTGTACTATGTGACATATTTGAGATGAATGAGAGTGGGGAAAACATTCTTGAAATGGATTCTTTGTCCGAGACAAAATTGGAGGGCGACACGGAAATAGAGATGGGAATGGAAGTTGGTGAGTTAACGTGGATTTCATTATATTTTGCAACGGGAGAGGATTAATTGCAAGACAAAAGGGCGAAATAATGTAGCCTTCCTCTGTAACCTATCGTTTCCGCCTTTCACGAACCAACATTTTATTTTATTTGTTCAAATGTTATTTTCTTGTGTCCCTTATATATTTTCTCCTTGGTTATTTCAAACTTTAAAAAGTATGCAATAACAGTATTGACTTTTGGCACCACCATTGCCCTCTGTAATGAGAGGGTTCTGCTTAGCTGAGGAACGCTCAACTCAGGTATCTTTTTTTATCTGCCTCAATATACCCTACACTATACGTTATCATAAACTTCATTATCATCAGTGTTTATAAAACTGTAGTAAATTAGCTTGGACTCAAACTGTCTCTGCGATTGTCAGTCCAAGGTCACTCATGCACACTTTCGATACTCTCAGTGTTTACCATGAAGGGTGCTCCATACCACTTCTTACAATGCAGCGAATTTGGGGTGTCGTGACCGGGACTCGAACCTGAATATCTGTGGTGCTCAGACTAACACGTTAGCCATTACACCAATAAATCAGACTCATCTGACGAGGTCGCTAGTTCTTGTACTAAGGTCGCTGGAATACATAAATATTCCTTTATCACACTGGTGGACAAAGCATAGGCTAACAACCACACTGATTCACAGATGCAATATTTCAGTCATAGCCTATGGCTGGCTGCACAGCTTGTCCCTACTATTATTGGCCCAATGTACACTCCCACTTTCCCACACAATCAAATATCCTTCGATCGTCGGGATCTTCGGGCAGTTTGTTAATAATTTGATCATTACTTTGTAGTTATTTAAGAGTTTATTTCCAAAATGCTATATCCACCAATTTTTCACATTTGTGTTAAAAAACTAAATAATCAGAAATGATTGCTTATGGGTACCTTCATGTGTGTGTAAAGTATTAATGTTTTCTATTCATACATTTTGGATGTGTATGTTAAACACTATATATATATTAAAACAACAATACAATGACAATACCAATGGCTGCTCCCATCAGTGGGTGCTCTGGTCAGTGGGTGCGCTCGCCCCCACCTGCCCCAAGAGGCCTGAAGGGCGAAGCCACTTCCCTGGCCCAAAGGGATTTTCCAAGGGTGGGAAGGACTGAGCCCCTCCCAACGTCCGGGAGGGCATGGAAGAGAGCGCACCGATAACCACCAGGACCAGTACAGACACCACTCACAGCATGAAACCAAAACACAAAACATAAATAACTAAACACAAAACATACAATAATCACATCCCCACCCTCACCCCTGATTGGAGAACCTCAAACCTTTGTACTGTGCATGTGTGTATGTATTTATTTCCACACTCATTAATTCAAACCTTCAGACAGCCACAGATCAACCCAGTTTTCGCAGTAAATCATAATTCTACCATTTTCTCTTGCTACATCCCTCCATTCTCCCATGGTGTGTCACTAGGGACTTGAAACTCCCCATCTACAACATTTCTGCTGAAATTGACCCAAAAATAAACATTTTACCCAACAGCACAATGATATTTCCTATTGACTGACTGTGGTCCTTCAAATCCCCCCAAAATTCAGTTTGTAGGTCAAACCGTGCCCTGATATTATGACATAACATACTATTCCTGGACTCCAAAAACAAGCCACCGATGGACAGTACCAAAAGAGATACTCTTTGATTCTGTTTCCACATGGCAGAGTCTGCACAGGGCTGACTGTTTAATGCCCGATATACAGAGCATTCTTTTTGTAGCAAGAATTTCCTATAATAGCTTAAATTGAAAAGAATGGATTGATGCGTCAGTTGCAGTGGTGTAAAGTACTTAAGTAAAAATACTACTCAAGTAGTTTTTTGGGGTATCTGTACATTACTAAACTATTTATATTTTTTGACAACTTTTACTTTTACTTCACTACATTCCTAAAGAAAACGATTTACGTTTTACTCCATACATTTTTTCTGACACCCAAAAGTACTCGTTACATTTTGAATGCTTAGCAGGACAGGAAAAGGGTCCAATTCACTTGCTTATCAAGAGAACATCCCTGGTCATCCCTACTGCCTCTGATCTGGCTGACTCACTAAACACACATGCTTTGTTAGTAAATAATGTCTGAATGTTGGCGTGTGCCCCTGGCTTTCAAAAAAAATGGGGCCTTCTGGTTTGCTTAATAAAAATAATTTGAAATGATTTGTACTTTTACTTTTGATACTTAAGTATATTTTAGCAATTACATTTGATACTTAAGTATATTTTAAACCGAATACTTTTAGACTTTTACTCAAGTAGTATTTTACTTGGTGACTTTCACATTTACGTGAGTCATTTTCTATTACATGCTGACCAGACCGGACACGCCGCGTGCGCGAGCGTCGCAAAATAAATTTAGAAATCCATGTTATTCAATTATTGCACCCACACTGCTTGCGCGCCAACGAGCGTCTGCGACACCAAGGGCTAAAATAGATGTCGTTCCTATTTCTGACGCAGATCGCGCTGCAAGTCCTGCCTCTCCCATCTCCTCATTGGTTTATAGAAGCAGGTACCCACGTGCCATCTCCTCATTGGTTATACCCACGTGGGTGATAGAAAGACGAACTGTTTTGCCGGTAGTCGTGGTAATACAATGAAAGTTTAGATGCGATCACCATATAATTTAAACGATGAAAAAGCCTGGAAGGAGGAGAGATGACTAGAAACGATTCGGTTGGCCATTTTATGTGTGGATTAATTGTCGGAGTAGAGATCCTTGTGCATTTCAGGTAAAATAACAACTCAATGTTTATATCCCAGGACAAATTAGCTAGCTAGCAACAGCAAGCTAGCTAAATAGGACAAATTAACGTTAGCTAGCAAGTGCAAGCTAACTAGCTAAATTACCATACATGTTTAATGCTTTTCGACCTGTCCCCAAATTAATGTCATTGGTTCAGAGTTTGTTTTGATATTTTAACCTCCTTGTCGTGATCGCGTTTGGTGTGGGGGGGCAAAATAAATGTATGCACGATAGCGCATGATGGCGCACGCGCGCAGCCGGTTTGGGCAAGGTGTTTAGGGTATCTTTACTTTTACTCAAGTATGAAAATTGGGTACTTTTTCCACCACTGGTCAATTGTTGTTTTGTATATCGGTTCATAAACCTGATGCCATGGTGTTGGGATATCGAAAATCTGTTCCCAACTAGCTTGAATTTTATGCAGCATAGTGTTCCACCCTCTTGACTGTAAGTGAAACTGATACATTTGACAATTTATATTGGTCGTTTTAAGCCATTTATTATTTTTTAAACTAATTCATTATTTTCTCTTTTAAGTAATTGCCCCTTCCATTTTTGTGGCAGAGCTCAGATTAGTTTATTATAATTGTAACGTCCTGACCAGAGTTCTTATGTGTTTTGCTTGTTTAGTGTTGGTCAGGACGTGAGCTGGGTGGGAATTCTATGTTGTGTGTCTAGTTTGTCTGTTTCTGTGTCCAGCCTAATATGGTTCTCAATCAGAGGCAGCTGTCAATTGTTGTCCCTGATTGAGAATCATATATAGGAGGCTTGTTTTGTGTTGGGATTTTGTGGGTGATTGTTTCCTGTCTTCTGTCTTTGTGTTCTGCACCAGATAGGACTGTTTTTGGTTTTCACATTTATTGTTTTGTTGTTTGTAGTGTTCACATCTTCTTTATTAAATTATGTTGAACACTAGCCGCGCTGCATTTTGGTCCTCTCCTTCATCCCAGGAAGAAAACCAGGACAGAATCACCCACCAAATCCCAACACAAAACAAGCCTCCTATATATGATTCTCAATCAGGGACAACGATTGACAGCTGCCTCTGATTGAGAACCATATTAGGCTGGACACAGAAAACAGACAAACTAGACACACAACATATAATTCCCACCCAGCTCACGTCCTGACCAACACTAAACAAGCAAAACACATAAGAACTCTGGTCAGGACGTTACAATAATTTTGTATTTAGCATACATCTCCATACACCTGGATTAATTGCTTGTGGGACAGAATTTTACCGTAACTGTTTACAATGTACACTACCGTTAAAAAGTTTGGGGTCACTTAGAAATGTCCTTGGTGGGAATGATAGAGGACTTAGGTACCATACGAGATATTTTATCGCAAGAGAAAGGGGCAGAAGAATGTAGGCTTCCTTTGTAACTTTTCGTTTTCACCTATCATGAACCATATGCTACACTATTCAAAATATCACTGTTTTTGCAAAAATGTTTCTTCTCAAATGTTATTCTGTTGTTTACCTTATATATTTTCTCCTTTGTTATTTCAGACATTCAAAAATTATGCAATAACAGTACTGATTTTGGCACCACCATTGCCCTCTTTAATGAGAGGGTTCTGCTCTACCAGACACTATACATTATCATAAACTTCATTATCATCTACCACAGTGTCTATAATACTGTATTGAATTTGAGGGTATCATAACTGGGAATCAAACCCAGTCACTGACTGGTCAATCCTTCCTTTGGAAAGTAAGCTCCAATGTTTCCAAATCTCTTTATGCACAGGCACACCTTCGATGGTCTCAGTGTTTACCATGAAGGATGCCCCATCCCATTTCTGACACAAGTGCAGCGAATTTTGGGATATCTGTGGTTGTCAGGCTAAGGCCTTAGCCATTACAGTGACTTACTTGACTAAGTTGCTAGTTGTTGTACTAAGGTCGCTGGAATACATAAGTATTCCTTGATCACACTGGAGGACATAGCAATAGATAGGCATAGGCCTAATAACTGCACTGATTACATTCACAGATGCCAGATTTCAGTCATAGCCTATGGCTGACTGCACAGCTTTCCCCTACCCCAGTCTAAATTCACAAAAGACGAACCTATTATTGGCCCAATGTAGACTCCCACTCTCCTACAATGTATCAATTCTCTGGGATCAGGCAGGTTTTCATTAATTGATAATTACGTGATAATAATTGTAGTTATATATATGTAATGAGGGAAGGGCCTGAAAAACATCCACATCCATTTAGTGTGTTTTATACTCTCTCCATTTAACAAAGTACTTTGAAAGTGCTTCCAACAAGTGCTGGTGCTTCATCAGTTTGTCTTTCTACTATGAGCTAGTAAACATAGCCTTTCACCTGGTCTAGCATCAGTACAAGCAGGCTCAGCGTAGCATGTCTGTTCCTAGGGAAGAACTCTACAGGGGGAAAAGGGTTGCCTGTATAAATCACATAGCTAGATGGTTTTGCTGAAGGTAAATATTGTATTGTGTTTCATATGTTCACAGTCAAACTTGGAGAAATACATGACACATGGCATGCAGTATGCAAGTATCTAAGTATTTCTGGTAACTTCAAAGGATCTGCATGCCAAACAAGTGAGAGATATTGCATACAAGCAAGTCAAGTGAAGTACATCAGGCATGCTTCAATTCAATAACATTGTGTCACATCCTGACCATAGAGAGTCCTTATTTTCTATGGTGGAGTAGGTCAGTGCGTGACTGGGGGTTTAGTCTAGTGTATTATTTCTATGTGGGGTTCTAGTTTTGTTTTCTATGTTGGTGTTTGGTATGATTCCCAATTAGAGGCAGCTGGCTATCGTTGTCTCTAATTGGGGATCATATTTAAGTAGCATTTTTCCACTTGTGTTTGGTGGGATATTGTTTATGTGTAGTTGTATGTCAGCACGCCATTGTCGTCACGTTTCGTAATTTTTTATTGTTTTGTTATGTAGTTCACTTACTTTAAATAAATAAAGATGTGGAACCCAGATCACGCTGCACGTTGGTCCGAGTATGCTTCTAGCGAACGTGACACATTGGAAGATTTTAAAATAATGTTTTCAGCACAGTTTTATTAGCACAGTTGCTATTAACTTGTCGAATGGAGGTATTTGCCTAAGAGACTTAAACTATTCCATCATGGAGTATCTGAGTTTGAACATTTACAGTCTTTTCCAGGGCGTTACTAAGGGTAATGTCTTTCAAACACCATCTGATTCCAGTTACATTAGGTTCCCATAGTATTTTCTACCATGGGATGTTTGGAAGTTTTCCTGATGGAATGTCATCTGTTGTGTAAAGTATGAATGTAGTACCAGACACAATAAAATGTAACATTTAACTGAATGAACACAATTTAATGTGGGTTGTTGAATGTGCTTTACTTTGGTATTATATTCCCCTCTGAAATATAGATGTGAGTACTTTGCACTGGTGCATATGCTCAGTAAATCCCATCATGTGTATCTGCTGGGCCTTGTCAGAGTCTTACAAAAGATGGTGGTTAAAAAGAGTCAAATCTCCATCAAGATCTTGTCATGCATGTCTCATGTCTTTAATACATGTTTTTTTGTTGTTGGGGGGGGCAGTCTATTCTCAGGAGTTTTTGCCAACCTATGAGACTATACCTGAGGGGGCATCAGTGCCCAAAGTGGAGAAGGTGAGTCTCAACCCTTTAAATTGTATAACATTTCTGCATTATGAAAATGATTAGTACTCATAGCTTTGATAGTAGTTGTAGTATTAGTTTGAGCTGCCAATGAATAACTTTACAATTAATACCATATTTGTATAATATGGCTTGTTCTTGCATGTATTTCACCAAGAGGGATGTGGATTGATTCGCTTTTGTATTTTCATATGCAGAAAATGCATGAATCAATGTGCCAAATATCTGTAATTACAAGAGAGGTCTATGTTCGATGCCAATCCAAATGTGGACTGTTATTATTCATGGAACAAAAAAGGGTGTGTCACTTTTTGCCGTTGTAGACTCTTCCCTCCCTCTCCCATCTAAGTCTGATGTCAGTTGAGAAAGACGTAGTCTTGTAGGGTCTCGTACAAGCACAGTGAGGCTGTCTGTCAGTCCTTCTCTCGTTAAAGGACATGTATGATATCATGGAAGAAGAAGAGTTTGAGTTTGAGGCTGTGGAGCTACCAGATATCACTGTGGAGCTACCAGATATCGCCTGTTGTTTTTGCCCACAGGTTGAGTTCAACGGCAAATCTGACTCTCTGTTCTTCAATGATGGGGTTAGACGGATCGACTTTGTCTTAGTCTATGAAGATGAGGACATGAAGGAGACTGACAAAAATAGAACGTTCCAGAAACGTAAAGTAAGTGCATTTCTGGTGGCAGATTGTGAGTCTAAGCATCCTTATTCACCTTCAACGTGGTCAGCAGGTTTCTGTCTGGCAGAAGTTAAAAACAGTATTCCTACTGTGCTGTGAAAAAGCTTGTTTGAAATTAAATGCAGTTTCACAATGTAAGCATAGTTTTGAGGAATATGTGAATCTAAATGTGATTTCTTATAGCTTAAGAGGAGTACTGTATTATCTATGAAACAAGTTACTAAAGCTGCATTCCATCAAAGATGTTAACTTGTAGGAATCAGTGTTATGTTCCGTCATAGAAGCTGGTGTTGTATTATGCCAGGACCTAAGGCATTCACACAACACTTTCTCATTGTACACCCGGAATATTGACTCTGAATATTTGTACAGGGAGTTTTTCTTTGCTTCAGTCACTGTGTGTCAGATCTAAGGTATCCCTATGATTATTATGAGGCTATTTACATATATATATATACTGTATTTACAATTCTTTACAAGTATTGTGGATGCACTTAACAGAAGCATACAGACGTATGTAGTAGCAATGTATTTTGATTGACCAATGAGCTTTTATTTATTTGACGTGGTTTTATCAGAAGGCGTCTTGTATCGTACACACAATTCCCATATAGATGTAGTCAGTTTCATACATGGTTGAAATCAGTCAATGCATTGCTATCCATCGAGGGGAAATCAGTCAATGCATTGCTATCCATCGAGGGGAAATCAGTCAATGTAATGTCAATATAATTACACTTTTCATTCATTATTTATTATACACAACCACAGTTAAGATGGGTTAATAGTAATAATGTAATAATGTATTAGATATTACATTTAACATTTGTAAAGCACTTTTCATTACAAGAGTAATAAGAGAAACAGATTGGACCTTATCCAATAGGGAAACCGAAGGGACAGTGTTACAAACACGGGATCCATTGATTTAACATCCTGTATTCTCTTCCCTAGCAACGCAGAGAGTACTTTGAGGCCAGCTTGATGAAGATGGGGATGGAACTAGAGGCTGCCAGATCTGTGAGTGGCCACATAATGCATTTTACAAGGACTGGCTTTATGTATTGACTGCTGTTAGCTTGCAGAGTGGGGTTGAGTGTGTCGATCTTCAGGGACGATTGGGTGGAAACAATATTTAGTATCTTACATTCGTTTGGTCTTAAATGGTAGAGAAATACCTAATGTTTGTTTTTGTTACAGTTTTATTATCATACTGCTTATTTAAGTGACCTTGTGGATCTTGTTTTTGGCTGCATTTTAGATGGCAGACAGAGTTGTTTTCCAAAGTTTTCCTTTAACAGCCAACTATTTCCTCAGAAAGGGTTGAGATTGAATTGCAGTGGAAAACTATGGCACCAATTCCATTATTTGAGTAGTTGACCAATTATTGGCAAACTTTAGTGGTATTTCATGGAAGAGGATCAATGAGTTAACATTGATAAACACAGAGCCAACTTCTGATTTTATAGATAATAAAGCATTACATTAGATTCATGTGATGTTTTAGTACTTGTTTTATGTGGAGGATGTAATTTATGATCATGGCAATATCTTCTTAATTTCCCTTTAGGGGATTACTTAAGTTGTAATATATTTAGTTGAAATGAAAAGGGCTGCCTTGTTGTTTTATCTTCATCATTCCGACAAGGTGGTGGATGAGAAGCTGTTGTTCGTCAAGGTGCACATGCCTTGGGACATGCTGTGTACCTACGCCGAGGTTCTCCACATCAAGCTGCCCATTCAGCCCAATGACCTGTCCACCACGTCCTCGCCCTTTAACTTCCTCAGTTGCATCACCAAACACTTCTACCCCAGCGAGGACCTCATAGCCAAGGAGACGGAGTACTTCACCGCCCCATTCGAGAAGGACAGACTGGAGTACTTCTACGTGAAGGACCGGGACCTCTTCTTCACGCCGTCCATGAGGAGTAGAATGGCAAGTGCGCTGCTTTCTTCACCTCATCATGGGACATAAACCCAAAAGTCAACCAATAAGAAGTTAAAGATGCAGCAGCGCACTAGATTTTGATGGAGATTAAAAATAAAAATAAAAAAATAAATCACTAAAAAGCAGTCACCTCATTGACTTTCTTTCGGTAGTTTAAGCATCTCAGGTTTCTGATGCTGCTCAATGGTATTAGAAGATATTTGGTCGGTAGACCACTTAGATTGGTTATTCAGCCCTTGCTCTACAAAAATATCAATGTACCTATACTTAAAACACAGTGTTAATGCTCTTTTCCTTACACTTCAATGATAACAGAATGGTTGGTCTTCCTCCTCAGGCCTACTACATCCTCAGCCGAGCCCCCTATGAGGTGCGAGAGAACATCAAGAAGTTTGGTGTCACCAAGCTGCTCGATGGGGGGGTGTACAAGGCTGCTTATCCCTTACATGATGTGAGTGGCGGTGAAGAGCGGGGTGGCACTAGTAACTGACAACATAGTACATTAAACACCCATCAATCTGTGAAAAGACTGAGCAGTGTTTTTATGAACTTTTTAGTTTTGTTTTCTGTGAACTTACTTTAGTGCAGATTCAACGTCAGGTCGAAGGAAGATGAGTGCCCCAATGAGAGATACCTCCTGTATAACGAGTGGGCTCACCCTAAAAGTTTCTATAAGATGCAGCCACTTGATCTCATAAGGTAATTCATGCTTTAATCTACTTTTGCAAAAATGCACATTGCATGCACATCACTGCTTTAGTTTAATAAGGTGTTGAGAATTATTCTTCCGAACAGAATGTGCTTAGAGGCCTAATCATTGTAATTATAGCAAATAAGGGATGGAAATAATATTTTCTTTCATTTTCTCACAGAAAGTATTATGGGGAGAAGATTGGCATTTACTTTGCTTGGCTGGGCTTCTATACAGCCATGCTCGCCCTCGCTGCTATTGTTGGGCTTGGCTGTTTCATTTATGGGTACACGACTCAAGAAACAAGCACCTGGAGGTAAGTTTAAAACTCAAAGAAAGTACTTCAGAAACCCACAACACCATATAAATATATTACATCTAGTGTATATCAAATAAAGATCAATTAGTGCAGGACAGGACACAAGGTAAGTAGAGTAAATATAAGTTGATTGATGTTCCTTCCATTCCGTTCCCTGACAGTGTGAAAATCCAATGATTAACAACTTTGTTGCATTTTGTTGAGTTTTTGGTGAAGTTTAACCCATCTGCTCTGTTCATTTATTGGACAGCAAAGAGGTGTGCGACCCTTTGATTGGAGGGAATATTGTGATGTGTCCGCAGTGTGATAAGGAGTGCACATACTGGAGGCTGAACAGCACCTGTGAATCTTCTAAAGTAAGTAATGCATTAGGGTTCAATAATTCCGGTCCATGGCTGTACAGGTTTTTTCTCATTCACTCACATGGTCAATTCAGAGTGATTATGATTATGAAAGTGACTTATATGGATAGTGAGTCCCTTAAAATTCTATTTGCCAATGCTTTTTATGTCAGACCGTTTTCTTAGACTCTTTGGCCCATGAGACATGCTACAAGTCATATGAAACCTTTTTGAACAGGGTTTGTTTTCGTATATATTTACAAAGAGTCATGGATGGAGAGAGAAATTATGTGAAAAGCTAAGTATTTCATGAGACCTTGCCTTCCTCAGAAACTGTGCATATTTGATAACTATGGGACGCTCGTGTTTGCTGTCTTTATGGCCATTTGGGGTGAGTCATTTAATTCATTCAACTTACCAAATGTTCAAATGTAGAGCTTTCAGAAACTGCATTAGTTTATAGTTTGTAGTTTTGTCTTTCTAAGCTTATTAGCAATTAGATGTTGCATGATAATGATATTAAAGTTTTCCTCAGCACATGCTACAGTCTAGGACCAGGCAAGTAAAATAAAGCTTTACACTCTTGTTCCCATCCTGGTTCTAGTGACCGTGTTTCTGGAGTTCTGGAAGCGCTACCAAGCAGAACTGGAGTATGAGTGGGACACCGTGGAGTTCCTGGAGCAGGAGGAGCAACCTCGTCCCGAGTATGAGGCCAAGTGTAACCACGACAGAATCAACCCTGTAACACGGGTAAGGAAGATGTGTTCGTCACACAGTCCCTATGGTGATTCCATAGCGTCAGACTCAGGAGGCTAGAAGAACACTCCACAACCGATGATAGTAATGTTATATACTTGTTTTAAAATGAAAATATTACCTGTATCATTACTTCATTCTAAAGCATGTTATTCTTCATTTAGGTAAAAGAGAAAGTACCTTATACAGCCTGTGGACGGTGTATAAGAGTGTCTTTAGGAATTGGGACTGTCTTATTCTGGGTAAAAACTTTTGGATTTCTCTACTGGTATCTTGTTCTGAATAGGCCAATTTATATGCACTCCAACAGAAAAAAATGTTTTATATAACCCTAACCTTTGTTTCAAGTCTGACCCCTCCAATTCTTGTGTTTGTGCTTGTGTTCAGATTGTGTTGATCCTAGCGTCAGTGGTGGCCATCATCGTATACCGACTGGCAGTGTTCTTCTCATTTTCGACGAGACTCCAGTCTGACCTAAAGGAGCTCGAACCGTTTAAGGAGTATGTGACCGCACAAATGGCCACCTCCGTCACTGCTTCTATCATCAGCTTCGTAGTAATCATGGTGCTCAACATCCTGTATGAGAGGGTTGCCATCTGGATCACTGACTTTGGTGAGACGCCCCAATGTCAAACAATGTCAAACAGGAAATATGTGGTTTGCTATACAGAACTATGGTGTTTCTCAAACTGCTTTCAGACAAGAGCTAATATTCACTCAAACGTGTCTTAGCAAGGTTTATGCAGTGCCCCAAACATTCTGCAATTATACAATGGTATGAGTAAATATTGCACGCCAATAGGTCTGAAGTAATCCAAATATATGTATGCCAACAGATTTATACTCTAGGAAATTCACACCACCACGATAGCCCTTAGCTGATGTCCTTATCCAGAGTCACTTGCAGAATCTGGACACAGCAAAAGCTTGATTTAAGCCTGATGTTTTTTTGATGAGACTGAGAAGATGCCTTACTTCATTTTAAAGAGCTACCAAGGACCAGGACGGATTATGAGAACAGTCTGACTCTGAAGATGTTCCTGTTCCAGTTTGTCAACTACTACTCCTCCTGCTTCTACATTGCCTTTGCCAAAGGGAAAGTGGTTGGTTACCCTGGGCAACCTGTTTACCTGCTGGGCAAGTACAGGAATGAGGAGGTACGTACACCTATCAGTTGACTGAAAGATCAGTTGATTGGAGCTTGGTGCTTGGTACAGAATATGTGATAACACAGTATGACAGTGTTTTGCTTTTCCACTTCGCTTGTGTTCCAACTTCGTTGACAAATTATTAGATGTTGCATTCTGTGGCCTTTGTGTTTGACTAAAAGAGACCTTCATATTTCAAATGAATGAACCTGGAAATCTTCCACTAAATACAAGTTGTTTGAATGGAGGTGCTTTATCATGTAATACTACAAGATGGCCGACATTGGTTGATGCATTGTTTGTGTCTTATCCTTACCAGTGTGATCCAGGAGGATGCCTGATTGAATTGACAACCCAGCTCACTATCATCATGGGCGGTAAAGCCATCTGGAATAACATTCAGGAGGTGTTGCTGCCGTAAGTTTTTGGTTCAATGGAAGAACAAAATGGCCAACCACATCAGCTCTCTAGGAGCCCAGCAACCGTAAAGTTTCCCAGTTACATTGGATCAGGGTTGGTTCAATGGTTTATTTCATCCCAACTCAAAATGGAATACCCCCTTATCTTCAAGTGTATCTGTATCCAGACATCATTATTATCTGATTCAGAGAGCAATCATAAAGGCGTCTCCTTGTAGGCACTAACGGAGACTAACTCCACCATGGCTTATTGGCCAAAGCCTGTGGGGAAATTCATGTTTTTTTGTTGGGTTTCTGGATAAATGCCAAAAACACAGGCTTAGGAGATCTTATACGTTTTGTTCTATGAGATCATCTTCATCAGCTAACGTCGCTTTTTGTGAATTTTAAAGCATTTATGTAATCAAAACAAAAACATAAAGCACATAAACGCTTCATAATTCATTAAGGTCATGTTAACTGACTGATATTATCTCATAGGACAAAACGTATAATATCTCCTAATCCTATTTCAACTTCATACCTTATTTTTGCCGTTTATCCCAAAACCCCATTCTTTCCCTATTAATTTTCCCCATAGGAAATGCTAACTAATTTCAGTTTTTTAGGATTTTCCCATTAGAAAATGCTAACTCATTTCCGTTTTTTAGGACTACAAGCTGGCGAGCTCTATTACCTTGTTATAAGCATCATGATTCTGCGATTGACATGTTTCTCATCATCAGGTGGATGAAGAATTTGATATTCCGCTACTGCACACGTGTGGGGTCTGAAAAGGTGATTCCTCGCTGGGAGCAGGACTATCAGCTGCAGCACATTGGGAAGCTGGGCCTCTTCTATGAATACCTGGAGATGGGTAAGATATGAAGAATGAGGCAAACTCTCTCCCTCTCTCCCAAATCAACCCCTAGCCCCTATCCCCTGGCACCTCTATAGATCTGAGAGGATTGGATAGGTGTGGACACAATATGGTGGTAGCTATATGCGTATGCTCGGGAAGTTTTTTAAGCTGATCCTGCTATTTCTTTGGATTCTGTCCAGAAACCACCTATAGCCCCTATCCCCAAGGCACTTACTTAATCTAGAAGGGTTGGATGGACATAAGCTATATGGTGCAAATCCCCCCTAGCTACTATCACAGTATCAGGTTGCCCCTAGCTAGCCTATCAGCTACTATCCTAGTACCAGGTTTCCCCATAGCTAGCCTATCAACGACTATCATAGTATCAGGTTCCCCCCTAGCTAGCCTATCAGCTAATATCATAGTATCAGGTTCCCCCTAGCTAGCCTATCAACTACTAACTATCATAGTATCAGGTTCCCCCCTAGCTAGCCTATCCACTAATATCATAGTATCAGGTTCCCCCTAGCTAGCCTATCAGTACTAACTATCATAGTATCAGGTTCCCCCCTAGCTAGCCTATCCACTAATATCAGGTTCCCCCTAGCTAGCCTATCAGTACTAACTATCATAGTATCAGGTTCCCCTCTAGCTAGCCTATCAGCTACTATCATAGTACCAGGTTCCCCCCTAGCTAGCCTATCAGGTACTATCATAGTATCAGGTTCCCAGATCTATTGATGTAAAGGCTTTTTTTTCTGCAGTGATCAAATTTGGCTTTGTGTCTCTGCATGGCTTTTTCCTACAGTGATTCAGTTTGGTTTTGTGACTCTGTTCGTGGCCTCCTTCCCCCTGGCTCCTGTCCTGGCTCTGGTCAATAACCTCTTTGAGATCCGGGTGGACGCCTGGAAGATCATCACCCAGTTCCGCCGCATGGTTCCAGAGAAGGCCCAAGACATCGGGGCGTGGCAACCCATTCTCCAAGGTGTTGCCATCTTGGCTGTGGCATCAAATGTGAGTAATGCTCCTCCATTGGATTATGAAGTATTATGAAACATACATATATTTTTTAAGATGATGTATTTATCTTGGTTTATTTTCCATTGCATAATCCCATCACTGGATGTCAGTCATATAATTTTATTGTTACCATGCTGATGTAGTGACATTCTTAGATTATAATTCATCTATTATGATGAGCACCAGTTTAAAGTGCACTGTCTCCTCCACTTCCTTGTATCTCTGCCAGGCCATGATCATTGCCTTCACATCAGACATGATCCCACGATTGGTTTACTACTGGTCTTTCTCTGTGTATCCCTATGGAGATCATTCCAGTCACACCATGCAGGGCTACATCAACAACACGCTCTCTGTGTTCGACATCCAGGACTTCTCCAACAAGAGCCGGCCCTTGCAAACACCTTACTGGTTCAATAACAGCACCACCTGCAGGTAATGTGAATGTATATGAGATGGGTTTAAATGAAATCGTGTTAGACATTGAAATATTTCATGCAGTCTCTCTGTCATACTTTAGATATCGAGATTTCAGATATCCACCAGGACACCACAGACAATATGAATACAGTATCTACTACTGGCATGTGATAGCTGCCAAGATGGCTTTCATAATAGTTGTAGAGGTGAGTAGAAATTTCTCTGAAACGTTGACCTGATTTTTCTTTCTACTGTATAGTCTAATGCCAGATGGACATTTTCTAGCCTTTCAAGAAATCCCCTCCTTCCGACCCTTATACCCTTGTCCCCTCAGCACATTGTATACCTGACCAAGTTCGTTCTGTCCTACGTGATCCCGGACGTGCCTTACACAGTGAGGGAACAGATCAAACGAGAGAAGTACTTGAGCCAGGTCATCCTTCACGAGACCAACCTCAAACTGGTGACCAAACGCTTAAAGCCTTTCGGTGATAAGATACTTAAACAAAATGAGGACAAGGAAGAGGAGATTATGGACCTTTACTTTTAATCTCTGAAACTCTTTCAGAGAAGAGAGAGCCCTGCCTTTGTCAGGACCTACAATATTTCCAAGTATTGTTGAGCAGCTAAAGATGTATTCAATACATGTTTTAATAGCATTCATTAATATTATTAGTAGCATAATAGCTTGGTGGGGACTACGACCAACCAAACCAGCCATGAAGCTCAGCTCTGTTGCTCAGATCTCTGGATCTATTGCATATTTAGCACTTTTATGTCAATGATTGTTACATGTACACTGTTACATTTAATGTGTTTTGTATTGTTACAATGATGACATTTTTTGGAGGTCTTAACTTAGACACTTCTGGGAGGAACACAACAGTGCCTGGGTGTTACATACAGCACATGTATACACTGTTACATTTAATGTGTTTTGTAATGTTAAAATTAGGATTCAATGCCATATGGAAGACTATGAATGACAACAATACTTTTCTTCTTTAAACAAAGCATACAGATTTGTATACAATTTGTGGCCTAGGCCTATCCAAACATTTCTAATACTCAAGGTGTGCTTGATTTAGTCAGGAATAATTCCAAAAGCTCAAATTGCATTAACCAGGCAAGCCATCAAGAATGGAAGCTCGTTCCCGCCACCCAGGAAAAAATATCTGACTACGAGTTATGAGATAGAAAGTCATAATTATGAGATAGAATGTCTGGATCATGGACATTGAATAGTCCTGCAGGTCGACCC
The DNA here is from genome assembly GCF_016432855.1 of Salvelinus namaycush. NCBI lineage: Eukaryota > Metazoa > Chordata > Actinopteri > Salmoniformes > Salmonidae > Salvelinus > Salvelinus namaycush. The sequence continues at coordinate 14,907,881 of NC_052344.1, forward strand.
CTTTTAAAGGGTCAATCTGGGATTCACACAATAACAAAGCTTCTCCCACCACAGCTGAGGAATGGGGCAGGAGAAATGTAACCAATCTCAAATACATAGACACAGGACTCACATATGGATGCAAGGACTGACCATCCATCAGATACAAATTATATTTTTAACCATGTTTTGAAGCTATACTGTGTTGTTTACAATTACATTGTTTACACACAATAGAGTAAACCAAGCTTGTATTTTGGGTTCTGATTGGGTAAGACGTTACTCATTTCTAAGTTACAGTATTGAATAATCAGTGGCTTTACACTGAGTGTACGAAACATATTTCCATGACCAGGTGAATCCAGGTGAAAGCTGATTCCTTATTGATCTTACTTGTAAAACCCACTTAAATCAGTGTAGATGAAGGGGAAGAGACGGGTTAAAGAAGGATTTTTATTGAGTCATGGATTCTGTATGTGTGCCATTCAGAGGGTGAATGGGAAAGACAAAAGATTTAAGTGCCTTTGAATGGGGTATGGTAATAAGTGCCAGATACATTGGTTTGAGAGTGTCAAGAACTTCAACGCTACAAGGTTTTTTACGCTCAACAGTTTCCCGTGTGTATCAAGAATGGTGCATCACCCAAAGGACATCCAGCCAACTTGACACAACTGTGGAAAGCATTGAAGTCAACATGGGCCAGCATCCCTGTGGAACGCTTTCGACACCTTGTAGAGTCCATGACCCAACAAGTTGAGGCTGTTCTGAGGGCAAAAGGGAGTGCAACTCAATATTAGGAAGGTGTTCCTAATGTTTTGTACATATTAATTAAATCTGATGTCAACCAGATGTCATCAAACAGGCACCAACTCACATCAACAAAACTCTTCAATACGTTAATATTGAACAATATCACCACAATCTCTCTTTCTTACACACACACACACACAATGTGTGATTGACTAGGATATGCATAAGGTTATCTTAAGTTGAGGGCCTGATGCAAAGTGTACATTGGATTTATATGATACAGATCGCCTGAACGTATCTCATAATAACGACTTACTATCTCATAATTATGACTTACTATCTTAGAACTCTTAGTCAGATTTTATTTTTTGGTGGCGGGTACGGGCTTCCATACAAACTCATGGTCACCTCAAGTATTTACAGTAACATTTTTGACATATGTATTTGATTTTAAGCATTTTGATAGAAGTCACCATAGACTAACCTCTTATACAACCTCTCAATATATGTTGCTGTATTATATTGTGATTTTTTTTAAACCAAAGGTATATATGAACTAACAATCTGCCGCTGTGTACAATATTTGTCTTTCAAGTATTTTGTCAAGTGTATTGTAATTTGTATGTTATGCCAAATAAAATCTAAATTCTTTGTATTTTATATAGAACTGTGATTGTGTTGGTCGTCATTTCAAAGTTCAGGTCAGATACAGCTCATCTTCCAAAAAACTGCACATGTGTAATGATGCTATAATGGCACTCATTGTAAATAAGAATTAGTTCTTAATTAACTGACTTGCCTGGTTAAATTAAAAATAACCTCTGATATAACGTTTTTTTTGTCAAAGTTGCCGAAATGTCACGTGTGTCCAATTATATCGTTGCATTCGTAACAACCTAACTTATGACACTTTTATTAGATCAAATAAGCCTCAAGTAGCAAATTAGCAATTACATTTTTTGTTGAGCAAATTCGATACTCTCATTGACCTCAATGACAAAATTCCTCACATCGTGGGATTTTTTTCATGGACAGATTTTGGGCGGAGTAAAACATCTCGCTTCGCCTCTTCCTCTCTGGTAGTAATCAACACAGTATTTTGTTCAGGCAAATGATTGAACACCCCGGTGTGAAGGACTGAGTAGAGATGAGATGGTAGCGGATGTCCGACAGTCTGCCGTGAATGCCATGCAGGAGAAGGATCTCGACAGTGAAGGAGATGGACTTTGTTGCGTTTATAGCGCAAGTGATACATTGCACTAGTCAAACTCATAAAACATGTAAGAAGTTAGACGTCATTTTGAAGGCGGCAAATATATTTCTGAATCTCTAGGATTTACAGCAGAAATGTTACAGGGAATGCTGAATAAAGAGGTTACCCCCTCCCAGGGTCCCGAGCCTGTGTAGGGATCTGAATAGACATTTAAATTTGACTGAAAGAGTACAGTTTTGTGGTTTTGTTCAGGGTTAGTTATTAAGAGGATATTGATTTCACTAGCTTGAAATCATTGCCCAATTTAATAAATGGAACACAAATCAAATTTGATTTGTCACATTCGCGGAATACAACAGGTGTAGTAGACCTTACAGTGAAATGCTTACTTACAAGCCCTTAACCAACAATGCAGTTTTAAGAAAAATACCTGTTAAGTAAAAAAAAATTGATAAGCAAAAAATAAGAAATAAAAGTAACAAATAAGAGCAGCAGTAAAATAACAATAGCGAGGCTATATACAAGAGGTACCGGTACAGAGTCAATGTGCGTGGGCACGGGTTAGTCGAGGTAATATGTACATGTAGGTAGAGTTATTAAAGTGACTATGCATAGATAATAAACAGAGAGTAGCAGCAGCGTAAAGGGGGGGGGGGCCTGGGAAGCCATTTGATTTGCTGTTCAGAAGTCTAATGGCTTGGGGGTAGAAGCTGATTAGAAGCCTCTTCGACCTAGAATTGGTGCTCCGGTATCGCTTTCCGTGCGGTAGCAGAGAGAACAGTCTATGACTAGGGTGTCTGGAGTCTTTGACAATTTTTAGGGCCTTCCTCTGACACCGCCTGATATAGAGGTCCTGGATGGCAGGAAGCTTGGCCCCAGTGATGTACTGGGCCATACACACTACCCTCTGTAGTGCCTTGCAGTCAGAGGCCTAGCAGTTGCCATACCAGGCAGTGATGCAACCGGTCAGGATGTTCTCGATGGTGCAGCTGTAGAACTTTTTGAGGATCTGAGGACCCATGCCAAATCTTTTCAGTCTCCTGATGGGGAAAATGTTTAGTCGTGCCCTCTTCACGACTGTCTTGGTGTGTTTGGACCATGATAGTGTGTTAGTGATGTGGACACTACAGCCCGTCAATGTTAATGGGGGCCTGTTCGGCCCGCCTTTTCCTGTAGTCCACGATCATCTTCTTTGTCTTGATCACGTTGAGGGAGAGGTTGTTGTCCTGGCACCACACGGCCAGGCCTCTGACCTCCTCCCTATAAGCTGTCTCGTCGTTGTCAGTAATCAGGCCTACCACAGTTGTGTCATCGGCAAACTTAATGATGGTGTTGGAGTCGTGCCTGGCCATGCAGTCATGAGTGAACAGGGCGTACAGGAGGGGCCTGAGCACACACCCCTGAGGGGCCCCAGTGTTGAGGATCAGAGTGGTGGATGTGTTGTTACCTACCCTTACCACCTGGGTGGCGGCCCGTCAGGATGTCCAGGATCCAGTTTCAGAGGGAGGTGTTTAGTCCCAGGGTCCTTAGCTTAGTGATGAGCTTTGAGGGCACTATGGTGTTGAACGCTGAGCTGTAGTCAATGAATAGCATTCTCACATAGGTGTTCCTTTTGTCCAGGTGTGACAGGGCAGTGTGGAGTGCAATAGAGATTGCATCATCTGTGGATCTGTTGGGGCGGTATGCAAATTGGAGTGGGTCTAGGGTTTCTGGGATAATGGTGTTGATGTGAGCCATGACCAGCCTTTCAAAGCACTTCATGGCTACAGACGTGAGTGCTACGGGTCGGTAATCATTTAGGCAGGTTACCTTATTGTCCTTGGGCACAGGGACTATGGTGGTCTGCTTGAAACATGTTGGTATTACAAACTCCGACAGGGAGAGGTTAAAAATGTCAGTGAAGACACTTGCCAGTTGGTCAGTGCATGCTCGAAGTACACGTCCTGGTAATCCGTCTGGTCCTGCGGCCTTGTGAATGTTGACTAGTTTAAAGGTCTTACTCACATTGGCTACGGAGAGCGTGATCACGCAGTCATCTGGAACAGCTGATGCTCTCATGCATGTTTCAGTGTTTCTTGCCTCAAAGCGTGCATAGAAGTAATTTAGCTTGTCTGGTAGGCTTGTGTCACTGGGCAGCTCGTGGCTGTGCTTCCCTTTGTAGTCTGTAATAGTTTGCAAGCCCTGCCACATCCAACGAGCGTCGGAGCCGGTGTAGTACGATTCAATCTTTGTCCTGTATTGACACTTTGCCTGTTTGATGGTTAGTCTGAGGGCATAGCAGGATTTCCATTAAGCTTCCGGGTTAGAGTTCTGCTCCTTGAAAGTGGCAGCTCTACCCTTTAGCTCAATGTGGATGTTGCCTGTGATCCATTGTTTCTTGTAGGGGTATGTACGTACAGTCACTGTGGGTACGACATCATCGATACACTTATTGATGGAGCCAGTGACTGATGTATCGTACTCCTCAATGCCATCGGAAGAATCCTGGAACATATTCCAGTCTGTGCTAACAAAACAGTCCTGTAGTTTAGCATCTGCTTCATCTGAACACCTTTTTATTGACCGAGTCACTGGTGATTCCTGCATTAGTTTTTGCTTGTAAGCAGGAATCAGGAGGATAGAATTATGGTCAGATTTGCCAAATGGAGGGCGAGGGAGAGCTTTGTACGCGTCTCTGTGTGTGGAGTAAAGGTGGTCTAGAGTTTTTTTCCCTCTGGTTGCACATTTAACATGCTGGTAGAAATGAGGTAAAATGGATTTAAGTTTCCCTGCATTAAAGTCCCCGGCCACTAGGAGTGCCGCCTCTGGATGTGCATTTTCCTGTTTGCTTATGGCCGTATACAGCTTATTGAGTGCAGTCTAAGTGCCAGCATCGGTTTGTGGTGGTAAATAGACAGCTACGAAGAATTTAGATGAAAACTCTCTTGGTTCATTGTGTGGTCTACAGCTTATCATGAGATACTCAGGCGAGATACTCAGGCGAGCAAAACCTTGAGACTTCCTTAGTTATCGTGCACCAGCTATTGTTTACAAATATACATAGACCGCTACCCCTTGTCTTACCAGAGGCTGGTTCTATCTTGCCGATACAATGTATAACCCACCAGCTGTATGTTATTCATGTCGTCATTCAGCAATGACTCGGTGAAACATAAGATATTACAGTTTTCAATGTCCCGTTGGTAGGATATATGTGCTTGTAGTTTGTCTATTTTATTATCCAATGACTGTACGTTGGCTAATAGTACCGATGGTAAAGGCAGATCAGCCATTCGTCGCCGGATCCTTACAAGGCACCACGACCTCCTTCCGCAATATCTCCGAATGGCGGGGATGAGGGCCTTGTCAGTTGTCTGGAGTAAATCCCTCTCGTCCGACTCATTAAAGAAAAATTCTTTGTCCAGTTCGAGGTGAGTAATTGCTGTTCTGATGTCCAGAAGCTCTTTTCGTTCATAAGATATGGTATCAGTAACATTATGTACACAATAAGTTACAAACAATGCGAAAAAACAAACAAAATAGCACGGTTGGTTAGGAGCCCATAAAACGGCAGCCATTCCCTCCGGCACCATGCCTAGCGGTTAGAGCGTTAGGCCAGTGACTGAAAGGTTGCTAATTTGACTCCCGAAACTGATAAGGTTAGTCTGTTGATGTGCCCTTGAGGAAGGCACATAACCCAAATTGTACTAGTCATTTTTATAATGTTTACATATCTTGCATTACTCATCTCATATGTATATACTGTATTCTATACTATTCTACTGTATCTAAGTCTATGTTGCTCTGAAATTACTCGTCCATATATTTATATATTCTTTATTCCATTCCTTTACTAGATTTGTGTGTATTGGGTATATGTTGTGAAATTGTTAGATATTACTGCACTGTCGAAGCTAGAAACACAAGCATTTCGCTACACCCGCAATAACGTTTTATAAACACTTGAATGTGACCAAAATGGTTTGATTTGGATATAGTGGTATAGACAGGTCGTGACCTGCCTCACACTCCAGTGCGGTAAGTGCGGGTGTATGTACCTGTTCGTTGGTTACGATCCGGCACTAAAAACTCAAAGAATAAGAAGAAGACACCCCCCCCCCCCCCCCCCTCGAACGTCATCAGTCTGCGACACTGGCTGTCTAGACAAAGTAGGACTCAACTCACATGTCAATGTGTGCCATTTTTATGTAACTTCTGGATCTTTACGAACTGTTTTTGTACACTTTAGAGTTGAACATTACATTGAATTTCGTGTGCATTACTAGGAAACTAGTACGTTGTCAATAATGAGTTCTCAAATCACTTGTGTTGGATGGGTAAAGCGAGGCGTTTCGAAGGAAACACCAGATAAGGTAAGAATCTAGCTAGCTAAATTGTCTAAAAGACAGAAAATACATCTGTGGTGTTTTCATTAGTCGGATTCCGTTGCAAAACCGAAACCGTTTACTCTAGGAACCTAACTGAAGCAAACGGAACGAAACCTTGAGAGACCTACCATAATTTGGCAAATAGAAACTCGTTTTCGTTGCAAAACGTTTTAAGTTTGGAGTAAACGGTTTCAGTTGCAAAATGTTTTCAAAACGTTTTGCAACAGACAAACGTTTTGCAACGGAATCAAATTAATGAATACACCCCAACTAGCAAGCTCGCTAATACGTTCTATAGAAATTACAGAATTTATAGTTAATAAACAGCATAATTCATACAAATACAATTAATGGCAACAGCTAGGTAACGTCTGTTTTAACCTGCTGCCACATTTTGTTACAGGTGGAGTTGAGCAAAGAAGAATTGCAACGCATTATAGCAGAGGCAAAAGAACAATTGGGGTTGGTGGAGTTTTTGGGTGACTTACTTGACATATAACTTTTGTTTGTTTGGAGGGCTTCAGAAAAGAACACTGACCTGAGTGGGACTATGAGACCGAAACTGCTATTTAAACCCAGTCAATATAGGAATTTAATTGAAATGTGTAGCTAAATATTTGAAATACTCATTATTTCTGGACCAGCGAAGTGACTAAGAAATAGTTTCCTCAATGGGGGGGTGGGGTTTTCATCAAATGAGTTCAAAATGGAATTGACCCCAACATTATACATTTTCAGGATTAGCAATTAATGTATTTGTGTTTGCTCAGTGAACGTGTAGGTGAAGAGGAGGAGGAGGATGATGAAGGCATGGCCAGCGGGCAGGAACAGAGTGACGAGGCAGAAGCTGTTCAGGGACAGGAGCCAGAGCAAGATGAAAATGAAGCAGGAAGGGAGGAAGCTGATGAACTAGCAGAGTATGGTTTGGATAGATATGACGAGGAAGACTCGGGTAAATATAGTTTCTGCATCTGCTCTCAGATTATGTCTGATCTTAAATTCATGGGTTATCTCTATCTGTTTGTTAATATGCCAAGAGGACTGTATTAATCACTGTTTGTTTTTTCCCCCAAAGAACTATCTTACTGTTCATCTCTTTTTTTCTGGCACAGTGACTGCCAACCTTGGTGACAGCCTTGCCGGCCTCACAGTGTTCAGCACCAATGATGAGGATCCTCACATTACCATCAAAGACACAGTGAGTCCAGGGCTGTGCCAGTTCAGAGTGATGAAACATCTCACCAGTCTGGTTTGGGACCAACTAGTAGTGCATGCCATACATATCACATAAAATATATTTTGTCACACACCGGATAGGTGCAGTGAAATGTGTTGTTTTACAGGGTCAGCCATAGTAGTACGGCGCCCCTGAAGCAAATTGGGGTCAAGTGTCTTGCTTAAGGGCCATCGATAGATTTTTCACCATGTCTCCTCGGGTATTCGATCCAGCGACCTTTCGGTTACTGGCCCAACCCTCTAACTGCTAGGCTACCTGCCACCTAAAAAATCCATATTGTGATAAATGACCTAATTGTTGCGATACCGATAAATAGAAACAATAAGTTTATAATGTGCACTACAGTATTTTTATCATCCTTAAAACAACTACTACTAGTTTGATTGTTGTAGCCATCAATTGTCCCGTTAAACAAACTTATTTCATTTCAAACTTCACATTTCTCTTGTTTAGGCTACTTATCATAATGAACGATAACAGCAAAATGCCTGCGATAAGTGGTCGTATCGATAATTTTCGGTTTATCGTCCCAGCTCTTCATTTCTGGTAATTCTGTGTCATTCAGACTTAGTTGTTATCTTTTCTTTGTGTCTCCAGGACCAGTATGAGCGAGAGGACTTTCAAATCAAGCCCAATGATAACCTCATAATTTCAGGCAGAGCAGAGAAGGACTGCTGCAACCTGGAGATTCACGGTGAGTTACAGAAACTGTTGTTCTAACTGGCAATTTGACTCTCAGCTTAGACTTACACAAACTCTTGCTTCACAGCATCAAATAGTATCAGTGTAGACATAGTGAGTGTACAAAAAATGCTCTTTCCATGACATAGATTGACCAACAAGCGATCATAGCTTTCAACTGATGTCAAATCCACTTCAATCAGTGTAGATGAAGGGGAGGAGACAGGTTAAAGAAGGATTTTCAAGCCTTGAGACATGGATTATGAATGTGTGCAAATCAGAGGGTGAATGGGGAAGACACAATATTTAAATGCTTTTGTACAGGGTATGGTAACAGGTGCCAGGCGCAATGGTTTGTGTCAAGAACTGCAATGCTGCTGTGTTTGCAACTCAATATTAGGAATGTTTTCCTAATGTTTGGTATACTCTGTGTACATGCCAGTGTAAAAACAAAGGTTGTTTTTAATAAATATTTATTTGCCTCTGCACAGTATACAATGCTGAGGAGGAATCCCTCTATGTTCACCATGACATACTCCTGCCAGCCTATCCACTGTGTGTGGAGTGGCTTAACTTTGACCCTAGTCCAGAAGGCACAGGTGAGTGAATTCACTTTTTATAGTGTTGAATGGATTCTCAGATTTGATTTTGAGTTAAGCTCAAACAGCAGTTTATCTCAACCCGACTCTGCGAAATGGACATTAAATTCAGTGTTTTCTTAGTGTATAACATGCATTTTTTTGACTTCACATTAATCCCATCTGTTTGTACAGGCAATTATGCGGCTGTAGGCAACATGACACCGCAGATCGACGTGTGGGACCTGGATGTGGTGGACTGCCTAGAGCCTGCCTTCACCCTGGGGAGCAAGAAGGCCTCCAAGAAGAAAAAGAAAAGCAAAAAGGTCATTTTCCCACAAGGACTTGGATGTGGTAGTTTCTACTGTTATGTTTATGGTGTTGGTGTCTCCTCACTATGGCCTGTATCCTAACATGCAACTTGAATTTTTAGGCTGCAGCAGAGCCAGTGGAAGGTCATACAGACGCTGTACTGGACTTATCCTGGAACAAACTGGTCCGGTGAGTCATATTGGAGTTGTACCCGTTACCCCTCACCCCTAGCCCCAAACCTTTCCACTCATGTCAGTGTAACCACACAATCACAATGTCACTTACGTTGTCACTAACCTACCCTCCATTTTTACTCTGAGTTTCTGTGTGTTGCTTCTCTTTTCCACAGCAACATCTTGGCTAGTGGGTCAGCCGACGAAACAGTGATCCTGTGGGATCTGGCACAGGGAAAGCCGGCCACAACACTGCGCAGACACACTGACAAGGTACGTGTATCCAGTCATTACAGCCTGTTTTACTTCCCATAATGGGGCTACTCTAAATAAATAATAAAAATACAATGTGAAATTGATTTTGGATGTAGCCTCGTCTGCTTACTTGTAATGTTGATCTCAAACATTAAAGTCAAGTCCCTTTTAGGTTCAGACGTTGATGTTCCACCCCTTTGAAGCTCAGACCCTGATATCAGGATCATACGATAAGTATGTCCAATCTTAATCTATTACAACCCCTAAAATAGTTTTATTTTTATTTTTTAAATGTCTTCTCCTGTATATAGGAGGTTGGGATTGTGAATGTACAAAATTAACAAGTCTTAACCTGCGTCTTCTTCCTCTGGCCAGGTCGGCAATCCTGTATGACTGCCGCAGCCCGGACAGCAGCCATCGCACTTGGAGGTTTAGCGGGCAGGTGGAAAGGGTCGCCTGGAACCACTTCTCGCCCTGCAACTTCCTGGTAAGCTGCCACCTCTCACATAGCATAGCATATTGGCTAACTTTCACATGGAAAATGCTTGGTGCACTTTCCTGTTTCCACTCTCACTGATGTTTGGCTGTGTTTTAGGCGAGCACAGAGGACGGCTTTGTTTACTGTCTGGACGCGCGCTCGGACAAGCCGGTGTTTACGCTAAGGGCACATGACGGAGAGGTGTCAGGTGGGTGTGGTTACAGGCCAATTTCTGCCCCCACTTCCTCTAGCCCCTACCCCTTCATATTCAGACTTTAAAATACTGGATGAGTACTGGTACACAAACATGGCATTCAAAGTCAGGGAAACAGAATTGAAATTGGTTGTCTCTGGCCCTGTAGGCTTAGACCTTAGCAGCCAGATCCGGGGATGCTTGGTCACCTCGTCAGCAGACAAACACGTCAAGATTTGGGACATCTTGGGGAACAAGCCAAATCTGGTTCACACCCGGGACATGAAAATGGTAAACATGGTTTCTCTGTCGCTGTAATCATTGCCATGTCATTGCAATAAGATCCATCACGTTTCTGTCTAACAGCGAATGTTTGGATGTGTGCTGTATATGTGGCTGTTGCGGTAAAATGTTCCCTTTCTGTTGATAGGGGGTGCTGTTCTGTGCAGCATGCTGTCCTGACATGCCCTTTGTATATGCATTTGGAGGACAGAGGGATGGCCTGCGGGTTTGGGACATAAGTGATGTGGCAGCAGGTACAGTTTCAATGTTATTACCTTCTGCTCTAGGCCTGACAAGGAGCTGAGTCTATCATGTATTTTCTTTTTGTTCCAGAAAAATATATATATATTTAGAATATGGCAACTAGCCTTTACACTTTTTTAATCAATCAACCAAATGTATTTTATAAAGCACTTTTTACATTAGCAGATGTCACAAAGAAACCCAGCTAAAACCCCAAACAGCAAGCAATGCAGATGTAGAAGCACAGTGGCTACGAAAAACTACCTGTTCAATAAAGAGGGATAGTATCTCTCTCCCTCTGTATTGAACATCTATTTATTATGGGCTTTGACTGTTAAGTTTATATAGCTATCATCTCCTGCTTGGTAGTAGAGTCATGGGTTTGTATATCTGTGTGTCCGCTTGGCCACTGAGGTGTTAGATCAGTAGCTGATGGTTATCAACATGGTGTGTTTTGTGTGTACGTGACCGAGTATGTTCACTGACTTTGTGTGCCATCCATGTATGTGCTGTCTCCAGTCGCTGAGTTGTTTGGCAATCGGGAGCGGTTGGTGGCAACCACAGCGCCTGAGGCATCCAGCAGCACTTCCTCCACAGCAGATATGGAGCTTTCCTAATGAGCCACTCTGGACCAACTTCCAATCAACAGAGCGACACCTTGGACTCACACAGAGAGATCCACATAGCCAAAGACTTTCTGTCAACCCGAGGCCAAGAAGGCACTTCAAGAACATTGCCAGAACTGTGGATGGACTTTCTCTCTTCAAACTTTTCTTCTAAAACAGATCTCCTAATAATTAAGCACAACATAAATATTTGTTTTTGTGAGCTAAAATGTCTTTGCAACAAGGAAGGTCAATATTTATCTGAATGTATGTCTAAATAATTCAATAGATATTTGTTTTTGACTAGCAATCAATGGAATAACTATTGAAATGTGATTGTGAAGGCACAGGTATCTGGTTTAGTGTCATCAATGATTATTTGTGTAGGAATTTGCTGATCTTGGCCTGAAATCCTGAGGTAATTTTTTTTTTCTCCCCAGAATAAACTATGTATTGTGTCAGTGACATTCCTGCATTGGTTCAAAGTGAAATGTGTGAAAACTGAAATACCTACTCAAACATTTACTGAAAGGCCCATCAAGGAAAAATTGTAAAGAAATAAGGATTTGACCAACTTCTGAAACATTTACAGTACCAGTCAAAAGTTTGGACACACCTACTCATTCCAGGGTTTTCTTTGTTTTTACTATTTTCTACATTGTAGAATAATAGTGAAGACATCAAAACTATGAAAAAGCACATATGGAATCATGTGGTAACCAAAAAAGTGTTAAACAAATCAAAATCTATTTTGTATTTTAGATTCTTCAAAGTAGCCACCCTTTGCCTTAACAGCTTTGTACACTCTTGGTATTCTCAACCAGCTTCATGAGGTAGTCACCTGGAATATATTTCAATTAACAGGTGTGCCTTGTTAAAAGTTATTGTGGAATGTATTTCCTTACTGCATTTGAGTCAATTAGTTGTGTTGTGACAAGGTAGGGGTGTAAAGAAGATGGCCCTATATGGTAAAATACCAAGTTCATATTATGGCAAGAAGAGCTCAAATCAGCAAAGAAAAACGACAGTCCATTCCTTTAAGACATGAAGGTCAGTCAATGTGGACGTTTTTTCAAGTGCAGTCGCAAGAACCATCAAGCGCTATGATGAAACTGGCTCTCATGAGGACAGCCACAGGAAAGTAAGACCCAGAGTTACCTCTGCTGCAGAGGATAAGTTCATTAGAGTTAACTGCACCTCAGTAATTGCAGTCCAAATAAATGCTTCACCGAGTTTAAGTAACAGACACATCTCAACATCAAATGTTCAGAGGAGACTGTGCGAATCAGGCCTTCATGGTCGAATTGCTGCAAAGAAACCACTACTAAAGGACATCAATTAGAACAAGAGACTTGCTTGGACCAAGAAACACGAGCAATGGACATTAGACCAGTGGAAATCTGTCCCCTGGTCCAAATATGAGATTTTTGGTTCGAACCGCCTCGTCTTTGAGACGCAGAGTAGGTGAACGGATGATCTCTGCATGTGTGGTTCCTACCGTGAAGCATGGAGGAGAAGGTGTGGGGGTGCTTTGCTGGTGACATTGTCTGTGATTTATTTAGAATTCAAGGTACACTTAACCAGTATGGCTACCAAAGCATTCTGCAACGATACACCATCCCATCTGGTTTGCGCTTAGTGGGACTATCATTTGTTTTTCAACAGGACAATGACTCAACACACCTCCAGGCTGTGTAAGGGCTATTTGACCAAGAAGGAGAGTGATGGAGTGCTGCATCAGATGACCTGCCCTCCACAATCAAATGACCTCGACCCAGCTGAGATCGTTTGGGATGAGTTGGACCGCAGAGTGAAGGAAAAGCAGCCAACAAGTGCTCAGCATATGTGGGAACTCCTTCAAGACTGTTGGAAAAGCATTCCAGGTGAAGCTGGTTGAGCGAATGCCAAGAGTGTGCAAAGCTGTCAAGGCAAAGGGTGGCTATTTTGAAGAATCTAAAATATATAACATATTTTGATTTGTTTACCACTTTTTTTGGTTACTACATGATTCCATATGTTTTATTTCATAATTGTGATGTCTTCACTATTATTCTACAATGTAGAAAATATAAAAAATAAAGAAAAACCCTTGAATGAGTAGGTGTGTACAAACTTTTGACTGGTACTGTAGTAAATCTGATATTTGAAAAGGAAAGGATGACAATCTTTTTGTTATCATACGCATGTGTTTGAGGAAGCTTTTATCTGGGATTTGAGCATTACCAGTTCTATAACCAGGGGCAACAGAGACGGATCCTCCTCTCTGGGTAGCCTGGCCAGTAGATGGAGTGGTCTACTCCAAAAATAAACACACTTCCAGAAGTATCCCTCCAGCGATACTGGACTCGAGTCACTGGCACTGCCCTCAGTGGATGTCTCTGTTGAATGATGCGGCACTGGGGGCAGCTGGAGTGGGACGACTGCACCATCCACAGAGGCTGCGTTGACCTCTTCCACAGAGAAGGTACTAATGGGGCCACCTTTTGGCCCAAGCCATTGTGGAGGATCTCCCCTATGGCATGAGAAATCCTCTCCTCTGGGATGCCGCCTGGGACACCTAGCAGGTACCTGTCGCGATGACAGCGGTAGTACACCTGCAGCTCTTTGAAGTAGCACAGCTGGCCCTTTCACACGCACATCTCAGCAAATCCGGCCCAGGGACATGCAGGGCACCATCTTCTCACCCTTGCATTCTCTGCAGGGCTTTTTGGTGCCCCTGCCTCGCCCATGGCACACATGGAAGCGCACCCTAGTAGAGGCACAGCAGGCCTTGCACATAACCCACTTCTGCTCCTGGCAGTAAGAGCACCCAGTCACTCGGTCTGTGTGAATCAGCCTGTAATTTAACACCTGGTTGTGGAACATCTTGGCCAGGGTCACAGGCACGTTCCAGGGTTGTGGCTCCTGTACTTCCCCTGCTGGTTTTGGAGACACTGTTGCTTTGGAAGTTTTGCATTGCGGTTCAAATCTTAAGCACACAGACCTGTGCTCTGTAAATGTTTCCAGTCTGTAACAGTATGCAACCTCATGGGTTACGTCAGTGATGACCATTCATCTGGCTGCAGTGGGGGAAAAGAGACGTTTGTTTTGCACCCAGTCAACAAGAACATCACAGATCATCTGTTCTGGCAGAGGAGACAGGGTGAATGGGTTAAAAACCTCTGGCTGAAGTTTCACTGATACCTTTGCCTTCCCCTCCTCCATTGGCGGTGGAACTGTGGAATACTGAGAGGGTTCCAGTATGAGGTCACATCGGTAACCCTTCGATGTTCAGTTGCCATTATATGAAGGTTAAGAGCAATGCTGCAACTTGAGTTTCATGTTAACGAATTAGCAAAATGTTAAAATCCCATTATTTCTCAGTTTACTCGATTACAATTCTAAAAATATATTTCTACAAATGTGATAAATACTTTTCCCCAAATAAATTTGACAGTTAAACTGCCCCAGTTGTTTTATTTTTGTATTTTTTACTTTGGCTTTACTAAAGAAAAAGGATTTGTTCGTAAATGTTTGTACTGCGGAACTAAATGTAGGGTTTACGTTTTCACACGGAACTATTTCCATGTGGTACATACACGGAAATATTTCCATGAAACACAAATGCAACATTTCTGTTGAGCATGGCTGCAACAGGTCATTTAAAAAGGTTGAATTGTTTATTTACACGGTTTTCAACTGTTACTCAACTGAAACACTGCACAGGTGAGTACTATCTATTGTAAAACTTGCAAGATTGAGGAACGCGTTTTATGAACACAATCTCAAGTGCTGAAAGGTTTTTGTCAGCTAGCTATCTAGTTAATGTTAGCGCACATATATTAGCAGAGAACCCAGCTAGCTAGCAATCTTGTGACTGTAGCTTGGCTGTTATTAATCACATCATACTGTACCTTTTGATTTATGTTAACCAATATATCCACAACAGGCGTTGTGCCTGTCCTTCACAAGTCAACTATCCATGGACCTTCCATTGATGATGATTGGTAAGTAGATAGCTTGCTACGTAGCCTTAGTTACAGTAAATCATAATTTTGTTACTGTGTGTATTGCGATGACTTTGTTAATTTCTTGTCATCTTCATTGCAGTAAGGTGGAAATTGGTGTGACATCTGATGGGAAGACCATAGTGTGCTACCATCCCTCTCAGGATGTTCCTTATGAACTTACCCAGGTAATAAATTAGAACTTGGATTTGCCGATACTGAAGTTAACAGAGCTGATGAGGAAAAGGAAACAACTTAAATACTGCATTTGCAAACACAATAAGCCCTGCAGGTTGATCTGTAAAATCATGTCTGTGGGAGGCTGAGATTTCCCTGCCAGCAATATGCCCCTTTTCTCATCATGGTGGCTATTAAATGGCTAAATAAGCCCTGCGATTTGGGTTGAAAAACAGCATAAATGGTCCTTGATTGTTTTGGGCTTTCTTGTGTATTTGTGACACTAGCCCATTCTACGGCCAGACCCCCTGACCAATCCGGCAGAGACACATGACCAGGTGCTGAAGGCCCACCTCGGCAGGGAGGTGCTGCAGAACAAACAGGCCCCCACCATCGAGGAGCTCAGCAAAATGTTTCACACCACCAAGCACCGCTGGTACCCAGTGGGACAGTAAGTACACCTTCTATGATTGAATCACTTTAGTGATAGTCAGTACTAACTGGGCACTGTCTAAATTATAAAGAGCTCAGAAGGGGAAAATTATGTTGTTGATTGCTCAAAGCAGGGCAATAGATAGAAGCCACACCCGTTCCATATTAAATATTGGTACTGAACTCACATGGCACTTCCTTAGTATTAAAGGCCCAGTGCAGTCAAAAATGTAATTTCCTGTGTTTTATATATATTTCCATGCTAAGGTTGGAAGAATGCTGTGAAAATGATAATGCTCTTTTGGTGTAAGAAAGCTGTTTGAAAAGGTCGCCTGAAATTTCAGCCTGTTTTGGCCTGCTTGGTGACATCACCAGGTGGTAAATTAGTTAATAGACCAATATGAAAGAGTTCCAAACGTCTCTACCAATAACGAGGCTTCCGTTTTCCCCTCCCCACTCCGATAGTCCTAGCAAAATTCTTGCTTGAGAAATTGCTCTTGCTAAGAAGCTATTTTTGTTTGTTTTTGACCATTTTGATTGAAAATTATCTCAGTAAGGTACTTAATTGTTACCCAGAAATGATTTGATATTGAGATAATGTTTGCATTGGGCCTTTTAAGTATCCAAAATGTACCTTATGTTGCTAATTTGTAAATTAATGTATTGAGTGAGAAACTTGCATGAATGTGGGTACAATCCTCACTCAGTCCTTTTTAAAATCACCTATACAGTACATTTGCAAGTATTCAGACCCCTTCCCCTTTTCCACATTTTGTTACATTACAGCCTTATTCTAAAATTGAGGGGGGAAAATACATTTTATCCATCTACACACAATACCCCATAATGACAAAGCGAGAACAGGTTTTTAGAAATGTTGGCATTTTTCTTAAAAACAGAAACCTTATGTAAATAAGACCCATTGCTATGAGACTAGAAATTGAGCTCAGGTGCATTCTGCTTCCATTGATCATCCTTGATGTTTCTACTGCTTGATTGGAGTCCACCTGGGGTAAATTGAATTGATGGGACATGATTTGGAAAGGAACACACCTGTCTATATAAGGTCCCACAGTTGACAGTGCATGTCAGAGCAAAAACCAAGCCATGAGGTTGAAGGAATTGTCTGTAGAGCTTCGAGACAGGATTCTGTTGAGGCACAGATCTGGGGAAGGGTACCTAAACATTTCTGCAGAATTGAAGGTCCCCAAGAACACAGTGGCCTCCATCATTCTTAAATGGAAGAAGTTTGGAACCACCAAGACTCTTCCTAGAGCTGGTCGCTCGGGCAAACTGAGCAATTGGGGGAGAAGGGCCTTAGTCAGGGAGGTGACCAAGAACCCAATGGTCACTCTGCCAGAGCTCCAGAGTTACTCTGGAGAAGGAGAACCTTTCAGAAGGACAACCATCTTGGCAGTACTCCATCAATCAGGGCTTTATGGTGGTGGCCAGACGGAAGCCACTCCTCAGTAAAATGCACATGACAGTCTGCTTGGAGTTTGCCAAAAGGCACCTAAAGGATTCTTAGGCCATGATAAACAAGATTCTCTGGTCTGATGAAACCAAGATTGAACTCTTTGGACTGAATGGCAAGCGTCACGTCTAGAGGAAACCTGGCACCATGCCTACGGTGATGCATGGTGGTGGCAGGTTCATACTGTGTAGATGTTTTTCAGCGGCAGGGACTGGGAGACTAGTCATGATTGAGGGAAAGATGAACGGAGCAAAGTACAGAGAGATCCTTGATGAAAACCTGCTCCAGAGCACTCGGGACCTCAGACAGGGGTGAAGGTTCACCTTCCAACAGGACAACAACCTTAAGCATACGGCCAAGACCATGCAGGAGTGGCATCGGGACAAGTCTCTGAATGTCCTTGAGTGGCCAGCCAGAGCCCGGACTTGAACCCGACCGAACATCTCTGGAGAGACCTAAACATCGCTTTGCAGCGACACTCCCTATCCAACCTGACAGAGCTTGAGAGGATCTGCAGAGAAGAATGGGAGAAATCCCCCAAATACAGGTGTGCCAAGCTTGTAGCGTCATATTTAAGTAGACTCGAGGCTATAATCGCTGCCAAAGGTGCTTCAACAAAGTACTCAGTAAAGGGTCTGAATACTTATGTAAATGTAATATTTCAGATTTTTTTAATTTCTAAAAACCTGTTTTTGCTTTGTCATTATGGGGTATTGTGTGTAGATTCGAGAGAATACAGCTTAATCAATTTTAGAATAAGGCTGTACTTACTTTCCGAATCCGCTGTATATTGAACATTTTAACTTTTGTTCCTTTTTTTCTTAGGTACCATACACGACGCAGAAAGAGAGATCCCCCAAAAGACAGATAGTTGTTAAGGAGTTTCTTACCTTCAGAATCATTGTACCCTTACATAATTATTAGCTTGGCTCACCCCCCAAATCCCGAACTGTTTTTTGTTGTAATTATTTGTGCTGTAAAATAAAATGAACAAATCTGAAGTTGTGCACTTACGTTTTGAAGCAGATTACCAAAACTATCAGTGAAATATATATTTTCCCTATTTGCTGAATACCTTGTATTTCATGAACTTCTGGGACATGGTTAGGGTATCTGCATGTTATTGTGGAAGAAGGAGAGCACTGCAAAGGGGACCAGTGTAACGGGAGAAAGACAAAGCTGCAACTGGGACTCAAACTTTGGCTCCTACGGTGCAAAACAATATTACATTGATTGTTATAACTGTCCATTTATACGACCATTTCAATTCAGTACATGTCTTTCAAGTTTTTGTGATTCAAAGAAATTACAATAAAGAGTACGTTCATATTTCTAGTATTTTCTCTTAATATTTCGAAAGCACCCACTACTGGAACATGAAGTTCGTTTAATTGAAATATGTTTACGCTTGGTCGTTGACCAAAATACATTTCCCAGCATTCACAATCCCGTCAGAGGCCAACACCATTCACCGGAAGACGTGTTTGTCGGCGACGAAGGAGTGAACATACAAAAAATACTATATACAGTAAAACAAGATGGCAGGACTACCCCGCAGGATTATAAAGGTAATTTCAAAAACCACATGCGATAAATGGTTCCCAAGCCGTAGTTCGGTCCCCTTTGATTTGCGAAGAAAAATATGACTCGGCACGTGCATTGCCATGTATTTGTTAGCTAACTACTTCCGTTAGCTAGGTACTGTATGTCTCAGGCTCAGCCCCAAGTCAGAGGAATGTTTGGTCAAATGTATTATCCTTCCTGCTGAATATGGCTCTAGTCTGCTTAATTTCCTATTTGTGTTGAAATTAATTAGTTTCTTAGTGTACATGTATTGAATTAACCTTGCTATGGTCTCAAGTTAGCGATCTGAACAGTGACACTCGACTGGCACTGCTAGCTAACATTAGCAACGTACATACAGCTAGCAGATTTAGCTAGTTAGATATTGGTAGAACTTGCTGTACTACTGGACTCCAGAGTATGTATTATAAACTCACATTTATTTGCTTGGTTTACTGTGTATGAAAGTGCTTTGGGTAGCAAAGCTAACTTGGCTGTAGTATAGGAACCGGTGGCAGTGCAGGTATTTCTCTCAAACTGTGTCTAGGCCCAATGAGCAGGATCAGTAGATCTTGTTGGTCTTGCAGGAGTTCTGTGTCAGAAATGAATGAAGCGACATGGGACAATAGTTTGTCATACATATACAAGGTGGCTGCAAAAACAAATGTTTGACAGAAACATTCAATTATCAGCCTACTCAACTAGCCTAACTTACTGACTTGCCTAGTTGTTGAATAAAAAAACGGATAAGACAAACATTTACAGTGGGTGTTATAGTTTACATGTGGCGATCAGAGTTCTATTTGAAAGTTATTGTTAATAAATGTATTTCCATCAGAATGACAGACATACCATGAAGATGTTACATGTTGGTTCTCACTAGGCCTCAGACATAATTCACAAAAAACTGACTTTGCAGCTAGTTCACATCCAGGCATGTAATTATTATATATGTTTTATTTCACCTTTAATTGAACTGCAATAGAATGTATCCTATGAGCTCTTAGCTGAGGATCTAAAACACTGGGTGAGTGACCATTTTGTGCTCTTGAAAGAGACAAGACAGAGTGGATGTTCTTTGCCCCCAAAAAGTTCAGAAACAGAATGTCAAACCTGACCTTGAATGTATGGATGGCTGTCCTTGCACCTCAACATAGTTGTCCAAAACCTTGGTAACTATTGACCCTGACCTGACATCTGGTTGTTGGTGCTTATCAGTCTTGCTACATGTGTGTCGCATTCTGCTTGAGACAATTTAAACTGGGTTCACTTCAAACATGAACATGACATGTTTCTGTTTGCATGTGTTTGTCTATCTACCTGCATGTCTTGATCTGTATCTGTCTGTGTTCAGGAGACTCAGCGTTTGCTGGCCGAACCCGTTCCTGGAATAAAGGCAGAGCCTGATGAGGCGAATGCACGCTACTTCCATGTGGTGATTTCAGGGCCCCAGGACTCCCCTTTCGAAGGAGGCACCTTTAAACTTGAACTCTTTCTGCCAGAAGAATATCCCATGGCAGCTCCCAAAGTGCGATTCATGACCAAAATCTACCATCCCAATGTGGACAAGCTGGGTAGGATATGCCTAGACATCTTGAAAGGTGAGTTATCCAGATTCAGTTATCATTAGTCACAGTCATGACCTGACTCAAAGTATGACTCCTTCCTCCACCGTTTTCTTATTCTCTCACAGATAAGTGGTCCCCAGCTTTGCAGATCCGCACAGTGCTGCTATCAATCCAAGCATTATTAAGCGCTCCTAACCCTGATGACCCACTTGCAAACGATGTTGCAGAGCAGTGGAAATCCAACGAAGCCCAAGCCATTGAGACAGGTGAGACAGCGCGCGCACGTGTCATATTTGAGGTGAACCCAGTTTAAATTCTCACCCCTTGGCATTTAAATTATTTTGCATCCTCTGATCAAGAGTACCTATCTCTGAATGTGAACAAAGCCTGGTTTTAAACAGAGGCAGTGATTGTGAGAAGGAACCAATTACTTACTGCTCTTGTAGTGCTCTTCACTTCAGCCTCCTAAAGTGCCACTGCAGGTCAAATCAATTCAGGGATAGCAAGACATTCCTTCAAGAAGAATGCTAATACCTGTAGTTAATGAACCCCCTCTCTGTGCACCTTGCAGCTCGGACATGGACCAGGCTTTACGCGGGAAACAGCATTGAGGTATAGAAGAAAACAGACGGGCACTGGATGTTATCACAACCTAAGATGATCTCCTTTATTTGCATTTAAAGGACACAGTCTTAGACAAAAAACAAGATAAAAGCAAGCAAAAAAATAACAGCAAAGAATATATTTAAAAGAAAACGAGACTACTGCAGCCCTCTGGTGATTGTATGACACATGGCAATGTGTTTTGTCTTTGTCTCGGCTCACTGCTCGAATGCATGGACAGAGGCTGATGCTTTCTGTTTCTCTGTGGGGGGGGGGGGGTGAACGACAAGTCTCGGCACACCACCGAGGGGTTACAAACATAGGAAATCGCCCTGGACCCACAGTCATACAATGGGTCAGTTTATTCAAAGGTCAATAAATTGAGGGAGTTTGTGACAGAGCCACCAAATACCCACCCATTTGAAAAATGTCCACTTGAGGTTATGCCGCCTAGCCTCTTGTTGAATTTATCGTAACCTTTGTTTCCCTCAGACAGTTGAAGTTGTTGGTTCGGAAGCCCTGTGTTTGCAAGTCCTTGGCAGAAGCTCAGATTAGGGAGGTGAGGGTGTCTGTTACGACGCCCTTCTGGGGAGAATGGCGTTCTTTTCATTTTCTTTTCATGTCGATTTTTATTATTATATTTTTTTTTCAAATGTCTCTTTTTTTTCCGCTCCTATGATACTTAATTAAAAGCATGTACTTAACCAAGCTCAGAACATGACTGTTCTAACAAGTTTAATCCGTATTGATATTGAGAATTATCACTTTTGGGGTGTTGATGGGGGGGAAATGTACACCCAATTCTGACATGAAACAACGAGGCACGAAACACTATCATCGTCACTTCATTGCTGAGATCCTCACAGGCTTGTGTTGCTTCTGTACTGCTTTTCTGTAAATGTTATGTTGTAGTAAAAATATTTTTGTTATGCCATTTTGTTTGATCTCTTTCTTGCTAGCACTGTACCTACATATTCTGGTAGGTGGTGTTTCATTGCTTTTCCCATACTCTGTCCTCACCCTTGTCTTTTCCACAATTCTCTACTGCAAGTGTATCCACGTTTAGTTCAACCAACATCCTGAAAGAGGGGAGAAAGTCAGAGAATGTTCTAATTTATTTGTTATCTTTTTCTAACGGATTTGGAATTAAATATCAATGATTCATCATCCAAGCGTCTGGCCTTTAGATTGAGAATGGCTTCCATGTCTCTGGTTAGTCCACTCTTCATGTGAAAAAGGCAAAGAGAATTGTGTATTACCGGTGTCTGAAATTATATGGGGGGGAAAACCAATGCATTTGCATACGTGGCTCCTGTAAATAAAATAAGTTGAGTAAGACTCCTGTGAATGTGTCTGTGCTGTTGTGTATCTGGGGAGGGGACACGACACACTTGTTTTGTTTATTGACACACTTGCTCTGTCTGAGTAGATGGGTACCTGTATGTCAGGGCCATGCTTGTCTTTAGGGGCCAGTATGTCACAATGGTTTTATTGGCCAGTCTTTGTTTATATGGCAACAGTGAGCCACTCAGTGGGGGTCGTTCCATGAAAATAATGGCTTTTTGACCAGCAATTTCAAATGTAATTTTTTTTTTAACCAAAACTTAGTTAATAGGTAACACCCCTTAACATTGTAAATCACCATAAATGACAGCTTAATGCATTTTAATTTGTTACATTTCCCCTAAAATTATTCCTTCCCTTTTTGTCACTGGTGTTACATATATTTTAATGACAACTCGGGCTTTTCATGTAAGTTGACTATTTAATTTGCATATATAATCAAAGACATAAGGTTAATGATAATATTAAGAAAATGTTTTGATTTAAACTATATATATATATATATTTATATATATACAGTAGATATATATTTTTACAATAACACCAGTGACAAATTTGCAGGCTAGATGGCATAGCTGTCGGCCACAGTAGCTCAAACCACACTTCTTAAATTGTAAATAAATCACGTAATTCTTAAGTGTCTATTGAAGCACCTGTGCATCAATCTAAGTAACAATAAAAAAAATCCCCATCAAAATCTGTCAATTTAAGATAGATATCTGGCTTTTTGCATGGGCTGCGTCTCAATCTACGGCATCCACCTATGTCAGCCTTCCGCATCTGCGGTGGAAGGTGGCCGAGCTACAGCTGTGTTTGTAAATTATTGTAATCAACTTTCCTTTCCCTTTACTATAAACTGTGTAACACTCCGGTACTTATTTGGTAGTAGTTCTGAAAGTAGCACTCATTAGCCAAAAACGGTCCCCGATGTGTCATTGCTCTCTCGCTCTGCTGTGTGCTTCTTGCTAGCTGTCACTCAAATGGCGAGGGGCTGAAGCTCATTGTCTGAAACTCGAATTGCATGGGTGAAAATCTAGAGAAAATGTTATTGCACAGTTTCCAGAAATAGTCGCTTTCAACTAGAGATTTTGTGGCAAATCAAGGTGAGACTGTAATTCTGCTCCTAGATCATGCATGTATAAACTACACATTGGCCAAAGCGGGAGGTAAAAAAAAACGTGCTAGTTGCCAAAGTTCCGGAGCATGTCTTTAAGGTTTAGCATGAAATTACCAAATTAATCTTAAAATTGCTAAAATGAGAGAGAGTGCAGACCCTCCATGTTCTTTTCAAAACAGCCCTGCCTCCAATGAACCTTTGACCCAGGAAGAAGTTGGCAAAGATGTTGAATTGTTTTCAAAGTGGTCATCTATAATGGGGTAACACAAGTGACATGAAATTGAGGGACAGCTATTCCTTGTAAATTATACTAATTAGTTGATTTTTTAGTTGAAGTATTCCACTAAATACTTTTATATTATAACATTTTAAGGTGCGAGAGAAATATATATTTTTACTCAAAATATGTCACTAAACCACGACTCATTCATGACCCTAGGGAGTAGGACAAGCCAATTCCATGGTATTGAGCATGTTGTACTATATACAGAGCATTCGGAAAGTATTCAGACCCCTTGACTTTCTCCACGTTTTGTTACATTACAGCCTTATTCTAAGATGTATTAAATAGTTTGACTCTTTCCACATTTTGTTACGTTACAGCCTTATTCTAAAATGGATTAAATAAATTTTTCTCCTCATCAATGTAGATTGATGAGGAGAAAAATGTATTTAATCCATTTTAGAATAAGGCTGTAACGTAACAAAATGTGGAAAAAGTCAAGGGGTCTGAATACTTTCAGAACGCACTGTATATACTGTCTATTAACACAAAACACTTCAATTAAAATAAAAATGTTGTGTCATTATCTGACACTTAAGTGTTTTCCCTGGTGCTTAAGGCGGGGAAAGGAAAGCCACCATTTTCATAGAATGTGCCAATCCTCGGAATGTAAATGCAGGAAATGATTCCTTGTATTATGGTCCTGTCTTCGTTTATATGGCAACAGTGAGTCACTCAGTGTATGAACTAATCCTCAGAATATAAATGCAGGATTTTATTCCTTGTATTATCTTTTAGACACTAAACATTAACTAACCTTAGAGCAATAAAGATTTGTCAGTGAAATTAGTCCATCACTTTATTTTTTAAATTTATTTGTACACTTTAGTCAGTTGGCAGACACTCTTAACCACACCGACTTACAGTTAGTGCATTCATCTTAAGATGGCTAGATGGGACAACCACATCCCAGTCATAGTAAGTACATTTTTCCTCAAAATAAGTCGTGGGGGGGAGTATTAGATTATCCATTGTTACAGGGCGTTATTACAGGATAGGCTATCTGTTGTTATAGGGTGACTTACTGCTGACAGCTCAGAAACTTCCAAATATAAACAGAACCTTTGTGACAGGCATTGATTTATTGACCTGACAGGTGAACATTACTCATCACCAGGTGCTTACGGCACAGGGTAGAACACTGTCTGGCCACTCACAGTAGACAGTATGTTTTGGATGTCGCGTCATCAATGTGTCACGGAAATATAACACTTTCTGCTTGTTTACTAGTAGAAATACATTATTTGTGGTGTGATGCTCTAGTCTTAGTGGTTGCATGGTAATAACTGTTTTTGATCTGACGTCATTATGAAGTATTTGTTTGTTGTGATGGGATTCCTCTCCTTCTGCAGTCAGTATGAGAGTGAATTGTGACTATGAATGTCTGCACTGCCTGGAGATCCACTCTCCACAAGACAGGGAGGGATGGGTGGGGGGGGGGGATCTCTTCCTGTGAATATTTCATCTGCAGTGGGAAAACAGACTGCTGTGCCAGGGTTCTCCTTCGCTGACCTTTACATATAACCAGCCACCGACGTGCAGACTGCAGGGAAAGGGGTGGTAGTGCATGGCCTCCAAGAGTGCTGTATGGAATAATAGTGCAAGATGTCTTATTTTGGTGTTGGTGTGACAAGATAGGAGGATGACATGGGTGTGATGCAGTATGAACAGCGATTCACTGCATTATATTATCAAAATGTACAGCAGACACACAATTGTGTTCAATACCAATGATTCATATCCTCTGTTCCTGTAGATATTGTACGTTTTGAAATTAGGTTGTGAAATACTGAGTGTGTTATCAGGAAGAAAACAAGCTACAGCTCAGTGGTAAAACCACTGGTGAAATAAACCACAGCTCAGTGGTAAAACTAGTGAAATAAAATAATTAAAATGGTAATTAAAACAATAGAAATAGCACTATATACATCATAACAACTGTGGCAGTGATGAATTACCTGTCCTGTTACATTCAAATAGAATTGATTACTTTTTTTCGTGTAGATGTACTGATTGCAGGGGTTGGGCATTTAGGGTCAAAGTGTTTTGACATCTATTAGAATACGATATTACTCAATAGGCGAGCTTTGTGAGTGATTAGATAATAGCTATATGACACTATTTGAATATGTTGTAGATCAGTGCTTATGGAACACCCAAACCCAGTTCACAAGTCTCAGAGGACAGAGATTAGGTAGCTAGTATGGGTGACATCGCCCAACAATGTCAACAGAGGAGGAATAATCTGCTTTAAAAGTGGAGAGAAATGAGTATGACTCTTAGCTAATTGCTAGCAACACACAACCAATGCTGGGATTTGTTGGGAGCAAGACAGATTTACAAATTGCAGTGAATTCTTGTTTTCCGACTGCCCATTTCAACACGGTTAGTGCTATCCGGTATCCTTGGGCCGTCCCCGTCCTAAACCATAACCCCTAACCTTAATCATAACCCTTGCCAAACCCTAATCCTAACCTTTACCCTTACCTTAACAATTTTAAATGTCAATAGGGTAGGGATGTCCCAAGGATTCCAGATAGCAAGGACCCCTTTTACACTTCCAAATCCAGAACTGAGTCCACATCTCATTTCCCAGCAGGCTGATGTTGATTTATGAATGGGGCATTACATAAGTAGCAAGGTACTCTGAACACTAGAGGGAGGGCTACAATTCATGTCATGAAGCCTCTTATATTGTCATCTCTTCATCTTGCGAGTTCTGTGGCTGGCCAGGCAGGCAGGCCTGCAGACAGTCCCCTTGAGAGCATTCCGTACCGAGTTCAAATTGAGTCACAATGGTGGAAAATATTACTCTTAGATGGATGATGCTGTCCTTCAGGTGTATCATCTGTTCCTCAGGCTTTTAGCCACAGTGTACTGCGCTATAATATAACCTGCTCAAGATTCCACTGTCCGTCTAAACCCCCTCTGCAGTCACATTTGATGTGTCATTCTGGTTAGTGTTATTCGTGGTAAAATTTGTCATAGATTGAAACTAATTTCTGTTTAGTTGAATTTTTTTAAGGCTATAAAGCCAGGTTAAAGCCATTGTATCAGCACGGGGGAGAAGTGCTGCCACTGACCAGATCTAGGCTTCCACTACAGAGGCTCATGAGACAGGGTACATTCAAAACAAAATAGCTTTATTGCCTATGAAGTTTACAACCTACAGAATCAATAATGAATAAAACGTAAACGTTCAGCAACACAAACGTGCGAACAGAGCTACCTGCTCTCAGTCCTCTCCTCTAAACCAGTTTTTCCCGACTCGTCCTTTAGTACCCTCAACAGTTCACATTTTTTGTGAGCACACCTGATCAACTTGTCAACTATTCATCAAGCTCTCAATGAGCCCCCGCATAAATCTAATTAGCGTAATAAAAAAATCCCATAAAATCTGTTAGTTTAAGAGAGATCTGTTTTGTTGCATTGAATGAGTCTCTATCCGCCGATTTCGCACTTCCGTATCTGCGGTGAAAGGAGACAGAGCGAAAGTGGTGTTTGTCAGACCATGAGACATCATCATTCTTCTCACAATCATTCTTCTCACAAAATCTTCTGTAGAGTCCAAACGGTTTGGCCTACAAAATATTATGGTCTCACGAACACGTACTGTACATTTCGGTTGTTTTGCTCTAGGACACCCACAGGCCTCTCAAGACTTGTCTGAAGGTCCCCGGTACCAGTTGAAAATATTGAAGTATATATGGAGAATGTTTAGCGCCAAAAATAAGGGGTATCTTTCAGATATAGGACAGACACTTCAGAACAAACTTCCTTTGATTTTTTGGGTGACGACTATCTGTTGTTCCATGTAGTGAATCTGTTATTCAATGCGTTTGTATAGGTTAATAGCAGTAAGGCCAAAACATTTTTTTCATCAAATATTTTTTTATACTTCAAGGAGTCTTAATTTAGCTATTTGATTTGGAATTTTATCTTTGGTATGACCTTCTTTAAATAAAAATCCATATAGTTTAGTAGACTACCCCAGCATAAGCGTTCCAGGCTGACTACATGTCTAAAGTTACCCGTTAAGTTTCTACCCCTCAAGACACCACACCATAAAGGTTGCTTTTTCAGTTCAAGTCTACTTCAGAAGCCCTAAGTATAATAAAACACATATTAATCCAATGCCCATTCAAAGAATGAAGTGAACTGCCTTTGTCTACCTGGAGGAGGTCATACTGTTCTCCACAATATCCTCTGTCCATGCTGTGTATTTTGATTCAGAGAACTTTCCCACAATCTAGCAATTACACTGTCGCTCCCTGGCCTTGTTTATGTCTCAGCACACTGTTCTTCCCATGATTACAGCATGTCCATGTTTGTTCCAGCTCAAGGAGACAGTGCTATCATTGGGAGTGCAACATAACAGAGGACTAGATTGTTTTCCTCAGGGGGAGGTAAAACAGGCCTATAAGTAACTGTAGTTGGTAATATAATACCATTACACACACACACACACTCACACAGAGACACCCACAGAGAGGCAGTGAGGCACATAAACACACACATATGCACACATATACCCACACAGAGAAACACACACACAACCCTATAATAGCGTAGCTTATAATGTCAGGTGGTCCGTGTCTAAGTGATGTTTTCCCTATCCTAATGAAAGGCCAAGAGAAAGATCTGGCCGTGATAAACACCCATTGTTAGTCTTATGTCTTTAAGAGCAGGTTATTGTGATGATATAATGATTGTGAAAGCTGTGTTTACTTATGGCCTCATTCCCTGTCACAATAGTTGCTCTGTTTCCTTTACCTTGTGACATTCCCTAATCCTATCATTTTGTTTGTTTGCTTGTTTAACCCTTCAATTTATAGAGTTAGGGTCAGAGGGCAATGTACTATTGACCTGAGGGTCAGGGAAGAAAAAAATAGATATAAAATTAAGCCAACAGCCATTTATTTGGTTGGGTATAGAACATCTACCATGTTTCCTGGTGATCAGTTATGACAATTGCTGTGAGTACATGTGTACAAATGTTTAATGTAATGCTTATAAAGGCTTTATAACAGCCTTATATGGTAACCTAGAATGACACTGCATGATTTTGCTCTTTGTGGTTCTATTTTTGGGTCACTGATCATTCATTGGTAAATACTGAAATGGAGGCAGAGGATTCTGTTTCACACAGATAGAGGGGAGTTCTATATTCAATAGTGACAACAGCAACATTAGATCCATCATGGCCGTCGAAGCAGACGGTCAGAGTTCACTTAATCATCCGTTATTTGTCTCTCAATGAGGACACACTGTCAGAGTATGACATCAAGAAAAACTGGCATCAGGTGGATGGATATCTATTATTGCTCAGAAATAGCCTCGCTATTGTTATTTTACTACAGCTCTTTAATCATTTGTTACTTTTATTTCTTATTCTTATTTTTTTTGTAGGTATATTTTTTAAACTGCGTTGTTGGTTAAGGGCTTGTAAGTAAGCATTTCACTGTAAGTTCTACACCTGTTGTATTTGGCGCTTGTGACAAATAAAATTGGATTTGATTTCTCTAGAGAGAAAAAAAACAATGGTCTCAACATTAAAACATGTAGAAATATTTTAAAGAATAGATATAACAATGATATTTTGATTACTGTTATTATTCTTCGTAGTAATAGTGGTAGTATTTCACATTACACACACTTCAAATATCTATATGTACGCATGATATATAGTTTCAATTTCAAGTTTTAAGTTTTTATTAGACGTATGTAGAGGATACACATGGTATACACTGTCCAATAAAATGCTTACTTGCAGTTTCCTTCTCGACAATCAACAACAATAATAAATAATAGAAGATAAGAATAGGAACATAAAGTAAATGACTCAGTAGAATAGAATACACATTTTAGCATAAGTATAATACAGGAAGGCACAATTTATAGTCCAAAATGTACACATTTATCAGAGAAGGGAGCATTGGGGGACAAGTGTTTAAATTTAGCAGTATTAGCAATATTAAATAAGAGTCTGGTTGCAGCAGTTGTGTGTGTTTTTGTGTGTGTGTGTGTGTGTGTGTGTGTGTGTGTGTGTGTGTGTGTGTGTGTGTGTGTGTGTTTGTGTGTGTGTGTGTGTGTGTGTGTGTGTGTGTGTGTGTGTGCGTGCGTGAGAGAGAGTGTGGATGTGTGATATAGGATAAATTATGCTTAAAGGACCATTAGCTTTCGCTAACCCCATCCAGGCAGTAGTAGTGACCTATACATTACACCCCTTGCTGCTCAACAAGCCATATATAAATATCCTAATGTGACATTTTAGGGAAAGGTTTATGGGTCGTGGTGGGGGCTGTGCTATTGCCGCTCAAGAGCCTGCTGCTCTTAGAATTAACTGGCAATGGGCCATGCCCTCATGATTCTGGGAGATTCAAAGACCAAAGCACCTCCCCTTTAATACTGTCTAAAAGGGACTTACAGTAAGTGACTTGATCATCTCAGACTCTAATTGGCACCACGGGCAATCCGAGCCGGCTGTGCTGAGAGAGTGGATCATTAGCAAACGAGGAAAGTGACAGAATAGATGAAGAACAGTCGGATTAGCCTAACTGTGTGTGTTCTGTGTGTGTTTTGAGATTGCCTTGGCGATGGCAGAGAACAGATGTGTTAGACTGCAGCTCTATCATTAGAGTGGTGACAGGAATGGGCAGAGGTTCAAATCTGGTAACTTCATACACATCTTTCTGTCATCCTTAAAGCATGTGAAATCAAATCCCCCTTCTCCCCCTCACTTGGACTGCAGCTAATATTATGGGCTGTTGATATCCTTTCTATTTTGGGCAAGATGATGCTGTAGATGACTGCTTTTGGGTTAGATGACGATATTGACTTTTTGTCTAGGTCTATTCTTTGGGAGTGTTGACTTTGAGACCCTGTCTATTCTAAGATAATGACAGAGATATACAGTACTTTGTGTAAGAGAAGGGGGTAGAAAGAAGTTATTATTTTGGTAAAAGTGATTTTAGAGACTAATTTAAGTTATGGAAAGATGGTAGAGATCCATTGAGACAGGGAAGATAACATCGAGGCATATGCTATTTTGGTGTTTCACAACACAGTCTGACATCTTTGCAATTCCGCTTATATGAGATTTTTACACATCAAAGGCTACCCCATTGCTTTTCGTCACTCCTACACAACGCTCGTCGCTCAGTGCAGGCAGAATCATCGCTCAATCTGATGTAAGACCCTAATAACATTTTGACTAGTCATTTCAAACTGTAACGATCAACTATGTTAAGAAAAAGCAGGCTCTCACCCCATGACCTAATCAATGTTTCTCTCTTTAAGTTTAGTCCATCCTCTCTTAAAAACAATCACATCATGATACACTGATTGTCAGTTCCAAAACTCTGATACCCTGTGAGTGACAATCTCTTTGATGAAGAGTGTGAGGTAGGATGCTTGTCCTGCTGGCATCCAGTTAGAAAAGTAAATCAAGTTAACAGCTCTTTTGATTCAGTCGTTGAATTCCAATTTTGACGAGAACACAGGTTTGACAGATGACTACACTGGCCTTACTGGTATTTCAAAACCTTTAGAGGTGAAGGGTTAACACTTACAATTATATTATTTTCTCGCTTGTGGTGCAGAGAGTTACAGCACCAACAAACAGGTGTAATGAATGAACTCAGAGGTGTGTATATATACCATATATGTGTATGTTTGTGTGATTCTCACTTTGTCTTGACAAACTTTTACAACACCCTCAGCAAATGCTTGTCACATGCTTCGTAAACAACAGCTGTAGACTAACAGTGAAATGCAGTGACTAAGATAGAGGAACTACTATACAACATGTCTTTGTATGTGTATACACTTAGAGAAGAAGGGTTATATCACTTGCTTCATCTATGGAACCCCCAAAAGGTTCTATATAGAACCTTTTTCTATGAGGGGAAAGTAGATGTGACCTGTCTTCTATAACGTAAAAGCTATACATTAACACACAAAACTAGACATCTTCAAGTAGGCCCACCTTCCTTTATAGGCTATAAACAGAACAAACCTAGACTAGGTCTATATCCCCAAATTGCTTTCAGTCAATAGCAGGAATAGTCGTCACAGAGTAGCTAAGGTAGGGTATAAAATTGACAGTGCTTTATTTGTGAAATTATTTTTCTGATGTGAATACAGAAAAAGTGGAAGGTCAGAAACCCTCTTTTCCACCACCCACAATCCCAAGACAGAGGTTTACAGTGGAGGCTATTATAAGGAGTCTTTTAAAGACCTTGATTACGGACATTTCAGGGCAATACGTCATTACATCTTATATTGAGAAAATACTCTGATGAAGTTATAGACTTAAGGGTTAAAAATTGTAACCTTACTATTTTTCTAGATTGCTTATCCATATGGGTGGGCCTATGGAACAAATAGGATAGGCTACTTTTTAAGAAAGCATAAAGTCAGATGGAGTGAGCACTGCATAGGTGTTCAATCACAGCTAGATTTGTCCTACTTTTTTATCCTATCCTCCAACAGTTATCAGACGTATGGTGACGTGCGTAACAGCGCTCCGCTAGGTTGCCTTCTGTCTATTTACAGTCAGCGACTGCGCAAAGCCTACCTTGTAGGCTACTACCTAAGGTGGGAGGACTTCGGAGGTGGATACAGTATGGACTCCCTCTACTTAAATAAGAGATTGCACATAGAAGTGGAGGAGGGTATGGGGGACTGAACTGCATCCAATAACCCAAAATCACCGAGGGAATTCCCTGACACGAACGCACTAAACGCAATTGGAGTGAATGGGAAAATACACCGTCAATGGGTAGATTGCCGGTATATCGCGTTCTTGTACCTCAGTGATACACATATGCCGGTTTTCTCTTCGCCATCCAGAACCTTGGTTTGGTGACTCACTCTTCGTTCGTTCATTTTCTGGATTTCGTTGCCTGCCCGGTGAGGAGTAACCTACATAATGAAGTTCAAGCCGAACCAGACCAGAATTTATGATGGCGAGGGCTTCAAGAAACGAGCGGCATGCTTGTGCTTCAAGAACGACCGTGAAGAAGAGGTATAACGTTAGATGGTTATATTTCTCATTGACAGTTCAGGGGACCGATACTGTCCTGTCTTTAAACCAAAACACTGTTCTCGGCTATATCCTACACTTGTCAATATTGTATCTATATTTGCCTATTGTAATAGACTTAAATAGGTTTTTATTGTGGTTTTACCACTTAATTCATCAGAAAATGTCGATGTGCGGGGGCTGTCTTGCCGTGTCTGAAATAAATGCTTCTGCGGGTTTTTAAAACCTAATGATTAGCGAAGTAGGCTTGATGTTAAACAACCCCCCCCCCCCAAAAAAAACAGGAGTGTTATAGTCTATTTATACGCTTTTTATTAGCCTAGGTTCCATAGCTTTAGTAATACATCCTTAGTGGTATTGTGTGACTGCCCGCGGCTATCCAGTTTGGGCTAGTTTGAGAGAAATGCAAGGGGGTCGAGGCGCTCTGTTGCATGTTTCATTTGACGGGCGGGACATCAGTCCAGCCATTGCTACATTGTATGCGATACCACTGTACTAATGCATACTAGTTTAAACACTAGTAACAATATCACCGTCATCATTTTACACCTTATAATCTTTGCTGCCTCATAAAAATGAAATGAAAATGCGTAATTGATGAAGTGGCCATTTTGTAAGACAGGTTTTCAAGTATCCTAGGCTGAAACCAAAGGTAGCCTACTGAAAAGTAGTCTCAATCCAGGCTTTGTTTTTATATTTCTGGTTTGAGAGAATATCTTTAACAAACTGCTGTAGACCTAGACATATTCCTCGTAATGGTTTCTGGTTTTTAACGGGCTTCACCATAGCCTACGTACCACCATGATGCAAGCGTTCACTGGTAATGGTTTGACAAAATGGACTATCTACCCAAGTCAATTTCCTCGAAATTATAACAACATAACAACTTGTTACACACATTTTTTAAAACATTTTATTAAATCGGAAGCAATTATTTCCATGTAATAGGCTATATTGTTGTGCATGTGTCCTTTCAGTCAATATAGCATCCTCCAATTGTTTCTGCCTAGGTCTATTTAAATGTTTAAAGCCACAATTTATACAGATATGACTTATATCTGCTACCGTAACAAGTTAAATAGGCCCACTTTATCATAACCAAAATCTATGGACCTATTCCATTGTTATGTGTTACTATTTTTATTTAAACTGCATTGTTGGGTAGGGCTTGTAAGCAAGCATTTCATGGTGAAGTCTACACCAGTTGTATTCTGCGCATGTGACAAATACAATTTGATTGATTTGATTTGTTGTCATAGGAGACTTAGTAAGCAAATTATGTAATTTTTCAGTGCATGAACTAAAGTCGAGAAGACTACTAAGGCGGGTCATTATTGTAAAAGTGGCGATGCTTTTCATTTACTGAGCCACACGCCTTGTTTATGAACAGCTCCTACATTTGGATTTGTACTGTCTGATAGAAATCCAAATGTGTATCAGACAGTTCAAGACACTGCAGCCTCTGACTTCCCTGCACCACTGTTATGCAATGTATAAGCTGCAGACTTTATCTGTCTGTCATTAAGAACTCTATCAGAGCACTCAAGTATTTGTAACACACACACACACACACACACACACACACACACACACACACACACACACACACACACACACACACACACACACAGAGAGAGAGGTGGCCTGAAGGAGAAACTGTTGTCCCTTAAGACTTCGGGAGACTTGTTCTCTCCCTCATGCATAGCCGGTTCTTTCAGGAACAAGGAATAGAGATATATCAGTTTGCTGTGTGTCAGTGTGTGCCGTGCCATAGGCACATTGCATTGTGGTAGAGCAGCTGGGTAGCTGGAAGGCTTTCTCACTGAGTTATATTAATGAGACTGCCCAATCTCAGTCTCAATGGTGCGTCCCAATCTCCCTTTTGATTTTTACTTGGGAAATATTTATTAACATTAGTAATTACCTACACATACAATCTTGTTGCTGACATTTCATTTGTGATGCTATAAAACAAGTCAACCTTTGTGTAATATCTTAGCTTGTTTTAATATTTAAGATACCTGTGGTGGAACAAATGGAGACCATCTTCAATCACCCACCTGTGTCTCTGGTCAAGGGTATTGTTAGGTCAAGAAATGCTTCGCCTGAGTCTGTTCAACTGTTACTGAGCTGTTGTAATGTATAGAGCCAATCCCCAGGAACATCTTTACAGAGTTTGCTCTGGGTCTGTCCAGCTACTCTGTCGTACTTGCATAAATTCGTTAAGCCTGAACAGGAGAAAAGCCTCTGTGGCTCCTGCGTGGCCAATATTGTCTTTGCCAATGCCAACTCTTTGTGCCAATCCCATGCTGTTGAATCCCTGAAGGATTATGGCCTATCTGTTTGCCTAGAAGAGCGTTCATGCCGGAGGGTAGGAGCGATCTGTTATGGGTGCCTTCATCCAGCAATGGGTGTCTCCCTGAGACTGTATTACAGTACATTGTGTCTTTTCAGTCCACTGTGTCACTACAAGACTAAGGGTTTGTTGACACTTGGTAAAGTTGAAGTACGGTTTATTGTTCGTCTGGATGGAGTAAAGGGTAGCTTATTACTAGGCAAATGATGTTGCTCTACTTGTACATTGCTAGATAGGATTTAAAGCTGTATTGAATGTGTGTGGTCTGGAATTGGCATATAGTTGGGCTTTGTTTTTTTATACCGACTAGGCTGAAAGTAGGTGTATTTAGTGTAAAACAAGGGGCAGCAAACTTCCGTATGTTGACTTCATAGGTCTATTTTGGTTATGACTAGCCACTCTCCTAATGCATTAAAATACTCCAGTCTAAAATTTCAAACCTCCTTAGGCTGGCATGTGGGAGACTGGTTTATTTGACAGCCACAGTGTTGCTCCTCCGAGAAAGTAGGTGTTTATTTCCTCCCTGAGATTCCTGGCCCGTTTAGCAGGCTTACAAAACACACTGGAATATCGCTTTGAGACGCTGCTGTTTTCCCTTTGGTCTCCCCCCTCCATCTGCACCTAACCTTTGACCTATCTAATATGTTGGTGTGGCGTTTTGCTCCTCACTGTGCCAAGTGTTCCTCAGTGCCATGATTTTTCAGTGGGACGTAACTTGTTAGCCTAAGCTGTTGACATAAATGACATGAACAATGTTTTGTATATTGCATGAATTTGTATGAGGTGCTGACAAGCCTTATGTCTTTCCTGGAAAGAGTTAAATTCGTAACATTTCATATCCAACCACATTTTGAGCAAGAAATAGAAAAAATAGGACTTAAAGTGAGGCAAAAATAACACTGGCAGGATGTATAACTAGCTTTGTTTTGTAAACTCCGCAGTAGACACTGTCAAACACAGTGACATCCCTGAGCTGCTTAAAGCCTTGCTCCCCCCAAAAAATATTTGCAAAAGGCACACAACGGTGCCCCACCCCTATATATAAACACAGACAGTACCCCCCCAACACACACACAAACACGTGTGTACACACATGTACACTCACATTCTGAAGCGCTAGCAGTCTGTTATAAATAGGTTAGTAAGTTCATTCTATCTCCAAGGTTTATGGCTTTATAATGTAGGGTACTAAGCAGACAGTCTGGTCTACCCCGCTGCTTCAGTTGGATCCCTTATTCTGTGTGTGGCGCCCGTAAATATAGCTAACCGTCCCACTCCCTGTCCACCCTCCACCCCCTCTTAGCCCGGGACGAGCCAGATGAGATGTCGGCTCAGTTAAGGCCCGGGAACATGACGTGGTGACCCGTGCCGTATCCACTGGGTGGCCTCTCTTGGCCATTTGACTTGTTACTACCTGGCTCCTGGCTCAGACAGCAACGGGTCTGCTCCAACAATCCCACAATCCCATTAGAGCAGCACAGAGGAGTGTCAAAGCCGAGCTGCTAGCTGATATTACATGGCTGTCAGGCACTGGTTCCGTATAGAGGGGTCTGGATGGGGAAAAGATGGAAGGTGAAAGCCACACAAGCTGCTGCTGACGCTGCATTACTGTCGTATTCGACTGACTTGAGTTGGATGTTTCCTCAGCATGGTGAAAGAGACAACTGAGCAACTATGAGCCCCATAGTTCATGGGTGTGTGTGTGTGTGTAGGTCATGTGTGTGTATTGCATCATGAAAATGCAGATACAGGCTCATTCAATCTGTTCGGATCGTTGTACACGGCAGACTGTGGTGTAATTTAAGCTCAGGCACCTGCTTCGATGCTCCCAAAAGGATCTGATCTGGGTCAATCGATCAGCAAAGGTGGAGCATAGGGCCCTGTGGTGGAGCATAGGGCCCTGTGGTGGAGCAGAGGGCCCTGTGGTGGAGCAGAGGGCCCTGTGGTGGAGCAGAGGGCCCTGTGGTGGAGGAGAGGGCCCTGTGGTGGAGCTGGACTCACAGAACTATTGTGTTTTCTGTTCCAGGTGTTGCTGGTGAGCAGCAGTCGGCACCCGGACCAGTGGATCGTCCCAGGTGGAGGGATGGAGCCGGAGGAGGAGCCCTGTGGCGCAGCGGTCAGAGAGGTGTTTGAAGAGGTGAGTTCACCTGTCATCATCATCATCATATAAAGGAAAGATCCAATCATTCTGAATGTTCTATTGTTTTTGTGCATCTCTGAGTGATGTTCTATCAATTCCCGGGGTCATTTCATGTTTTCATATGATGCAAAACCTTTTCAGATGCACATCAAAATTAAAGAATGACCTGGGAGTTGATAGAGCATCGCTCAGAGATGCACAAAAACAATATCACATTCAGAATGATTGTATCTGTACTTTAATCCAATCAATCATCACCATAATCATCAGTGATGATGAAATTGAAATGAATCACAAAGTGGGTGTGTAACTAAAAGCTATATGCACGCACAAAACACACATTGATCTGATGGTCATTTGTTGATTTGTCTGTAAAGAACATGCCTTTTAGTGATGAGTGAGACTATTGTAATGTGTTAGTTGTAAACTCTGGCTTCAAGTCATGTAGTGATCATGTCATCTATATGAGTATCAAAAGTATTGCTGGCCCCTGATTGGTCATTTAAAGGCAACGTGCAGGCCCTACATTTTCTCATATACACTATGAGAGAGATAGAGAGAGACACTCTCTATAATTCACCACTGCCTGCCTTGTGGCATGTGACTGACCTTGTCGATCTCCTGGGATATCTCAATGGCACTTCACAGCATGTCCTCTCCAAAGTGGCTTCACAGCTAAAAAGGGTTCCGTTCTGAGAGACTTGATGTATGCATTGATTGTGGGTGACGGGAACTCACTTATGACATGACACAATTGGGAGGTACATTTTGGTGGGTCCAAAATGGGTTTGTAGAGAAAGGGGTCAGAAGGATTTGGTTCGGGTAGTGACTGAGGAACTCGTGGTATTCCAAAGGTCCAGCTGGTGGGAAACCTAACGTACTTGCGTACGTCAGCAGGCTAAACTTGGCTGCTGGATTCCAGCACATTCACAGGTCCTAAAGCCTGTCCAGTGGACATGGGCAGATTCTTTGTGAAGCTTGATAAAGTGGAAGTAAGGGGAATAGGGGGTGGGTCATGTGTCTTTTTGGAAACAGTAACCTCTCTGATTTTGACCTCTAAATATACAGCAGGACTGGTTGGGTTTGTGTTGTGATATTCAATCACGTTATATAGGGCAACGTGTTCTGATCTCACACACACACACACACACACACACACACACACACACACACACACACACACACACACACACACACACACACACACACACACACACACACACACACACACACACACACACACACACACACACACACACACACACACACACACACACACACACACACTCTCTCTATCTTCACATCTCAACACACACTCTTCACATCTCAGCACACACTCCTAACTCCAGTCAAAGGTCAATCTAAACCCCCACACAGTATTGTCAAGAATTGGGATTTCTCTACTTTCCTTTTTAATCTAACACAAGTGTTTTGGTTTGTCAAATTGCCATAGGCCCAATACTGTCATCTCACATCCCCCTAATGCCTCTCTCCTCTCTCCCACCAGGCAGGAGTGAAAGGCAAGTTGGGACGTCTCCTAGGTGTGTTTGAGGTAAGGCGTGACTCTGGGCTGACAGTAATTATAAGACAGTTACATTTTTACTCCCTGAAAAACTGTCATTGCTCTCTTGTGTAAATTGTCACATGAATGAAATTCAAGAATAGAAAATGAGTGGATTTGGTTGATGCTTAGTCAAGGGTTGACAAACTACCCTAAAGCATGTGCACCCTCTGAAAGCAGCTGTTTTTTCTTGAGGTGGCACAGGTAGAGATTCTTCCAACCTGAATTTTGAAATGTAGTTTTCTTTTCAACTTTACAGCAGAATCAAGACCGAAAGCACCGAACGTACGTTTACGTATTGACCGTGACGGAGACATTGGAAGCATGGGAAGACTCGGTCAACATAGGTGAGTTTATGGTCACATGACATCAGGACTAGAGGTCGACCGATTAATCGGCATGGCTGATTAATTAGGGCCGATTTCAAGTATTCATAACAATCGATAATCGGCATTTTTGGACACCAATTATGGCCGATTACATTGCATTCCACGAGGAAACTGCGTGACAGGCTGACCACCTGTTATGCGAGTGCAGCAAGGAGCCAAGGTAAGTTGCTAGCTAGCATTATACTTATCTTATAAAAAACAATCAATCTTCACATAGTTACTAGTTAACTACACATGGTTGATGATATTACTAGGTTAACTAGCTTGTCCTGCGTTGCATATAATCAATGCGGTGCCTGTACATTTTTTAGCGAATCACAGCCTACTTTGCCAAACGGGGGATGATTTAACAAAAGCGAATGTACCTAACCATAAACATCAATGCCTTTTCTTAAAACCAATACACAGAAGTATATATTTTTAAACCTGCATATTTAGTTAAAAGAAATTCATGTTAGCAGGCAATATTAACTAGGGAAATTGTGTCACTTCTCTTGCGTTCATTGCACGCAGAGTCAGGGTATATGCAACAGTTTGGGCTGCCTGGCTCATTGCGAACTAATTTGCCAGAATTTTACATAATTATGACATAACATTGAAGGTTGTGCAATGTAACAGTAATATTTAGACTTAGGATTGCCGCCCGTTCGATAAAATACGGAACGGTTCCGTACTTCACTGAAAGAATAAACATTTTGTTTTCGAAATGATAGTTTCCGGATTTGACCATATTAATGACTAGAATTTCTGTGTTTATTATATTATAATTAAGTCTACGATTTGATTGAGCAGTCTGACTGAGCGGTGGTAGGCGGCAGCAGGCTCATAAGCGTTCATTCAAACTTTACTGCGTTTTCCAGCTGCTCTTAGCAATGCTGCTTCACAGCTCTGTTTATGACTTCAAGCCTATCAACTCCTGAGATTAGGCTGGCAATACTCGAGTGCCTATTAGAACATCCAATAGTCAAAGGTATATGAAATACAAATGGTATAGAGAGAAATAGTCGATGCGTCAGTATTCCTATAATAACTACAACCTAAAACTTCTTAACTGGGAATATTGAAGAACTGGGAATATTGAACCACCAGCTTTCATATGTTCTCATGTTCTGAGCAAGGAACTTAAACATTAGCTTTTTTACATGGCACATATTGCACTTTTACTTTCTTCTCCAACACTGTGTTTTTGCATTATTTAAACCAAATTGAGCATGTTTCATTATTTATTTGAGACTAAATAGATTTTATTTATGTATTATATTAAGTTAAAATAAAAGTGTTTATTGTTCATTCAGTATTGTTGTAATTGTCATTATTACAAATAGGGTTTCAGCCCGTTCGATATAAAAATCGGCCGATTAATCGGTATCGTTTTTCTTTGGTCTTCCAATAATCAGTATCGGTATCGGCGTTGAAAAATCATAATCGGTCGACCTCTAATCAGGACTTCAATGTCTAGTATAATAATATGTTTTTCCAGGAAGGATATTGCCAGTACCAACAGACTAAATAATGAAATCCCACTCACTGACTAAAAGGCCTGGGATTGCAGAAAACAAGCAACAAACAAGTTCAATATTTTTCCAATAATATCCGGCTTCACCTAATCTAAAGTTTGGAGTCATAACACATCAATTCCAAAGTGGCTGATTAAGACTCAACTTATGCTGCTAACTGCTAAATCACACCAGCCTGCTGGCTTTGGAGAGCTGGACTAAAATAGCTGGTAAAAGGTAGAGTAAAATGTGAATGTGCGATTGGATTACCGAGCAGGTCATCTATCCCAGGCCTTCCCAAACAGACCTTGACTCACCACTGACTGCACCGAACAATGTGACCTGACCTCTGAAATCCATTAAATATCCTTTAGACTTCATCAGTCTTTTCCCTGAGTGGCTGGAGCTTTTAGTCCTTATAGATCTTACAGTAGGCAGTATATCAGCCTCAGTCTTTCTTTCGTTTTTGTTTACCGACTTAACCGCACGAATATTTGTTCCTTTGCACTAATAATCCTCATTCCTGTTAACACACATGATTACCAAACATGGGCTACGACTTGTTCCTCAAAAATAATGTTGTGAAAGCATGCCACTATGAATGACCTTTAAATGAGCTCATGTCTATGGCCTCATCTTCACGCAATAACACTGTAGCTGTTGTTAGAGATAATCAATGTATTCTGATAACATCTATTCTGTAAACATGTATTCAAACTGTCTATTAGCACCCTTCACAAGACTTTAGGTAGGCTGAAATTAATAGGGGCATTTTGAATGTTTAGATGACAAACGTTGGGCGTGTTTGCAGATTGGTAAGGGGATACCAGAATATTTTATTGACAGTGCCACATGGGGTTGATCCTGATCCCATTTCTTTGTGAGAAGATCCCCATCCCTCAAAGGGCAAATGTCACACTAAGTTCATGTGGAAAACCCCAGTAGTGCTGAACGCTGATTGGTTATTGGGAGTGTAGTAAAGACCCCCGTGGTCAACAGCAGGAGTGATTGACACTCAGTCTCTGTCTCCCCCTGCAGGTCGTAAACGGGAGTGGTTCACAGTGGACGAAGCCATCAAAGTCCTGCAGCACCACAAGCCGGACCACGCTGAGTACTTGAAGCGGCTTCATCTCAGCTGCTCTCCAACTAATGGGAACTCCCTGCTCCCCAGCCAGCCCCCTAATGACAACTTCCCCCGTTACGGCCCCCTCACCACAGGATCTGTTCTGGGCCCCTCGCGCAGATAGGACTGGGCCCTTCCCACGCCTATGAACTATCTTCTACCTGTACATATACACTGAAAACTGACATTTTGCATGAATATACGAATCCTCAGAGTCGCGGCTCACGCCACATGTATGTAAATTACTGTATACTTGGACAAACCAAAGCCATACTTGGAACTGTGTCTGGATGATTCAGTTAAGGAATGCCTTTCAGTAACTTCTTTAAGAATGTTCTATTGGGGTCAATTGTATTATTATTTTCATCCATAATTAAGTAAATCACACAACATGGCTGCCACAGAAAAGGGGTCATTGGCTGACAATAGGATGGAAAATGGCAGTGTCATTGGACCTCGGGAGCTGGCGCAGTATTGACAACAAAGAGATGCTACCTCAGTTGGACGAGCACTGGAAGGATGTCTTAGCACGGTGTCAGATTCCCTTTGGCTGGTGTTTAACCTGTACAAACAAACTACAGCTCAAAAATATGACTGTTTACCTACTTCAAGTAGTACCATAATGTGTGGACAGAAGACAAGGGCTCACTATTGTCCCTCCCCTTCACCTCAGTAATTGGTGCCCTTCTTCAAGTTCAGTTGTAAAAACAACACATTTTGAATTTCTTATATGGAGAATTTCACATTTAATTGCCTTTAATTGTGTTGCCTTGATTGTCATCAGTTTTTTTCTCCATCTATCATCATCATGAATAATAATAATTTGATATACTAATTACATTTTTAACCCCCGCCCCATATATGATCTGGTTAATCTTCATAAGAGTCTCTTTACTAGTTGAAGGCAGGCCCTCTTTAATATAATAATATCTATATTTCATTAAATTGCCACAAATGATGTCTCCTCAATGCTGAGATAATGTACCTTAATCCACACTTGAGCATCTTGTCTGACCACTGAATGAGGATAGAACCGCCCCACACAGGGGGCGTGTAAATACTGTGCTGCAGAGAAGTGTAGAGTTATGTGTCTGGTTAACAGAAATGCAACCATATTAACTTTTCTTCTCCATATTTGCGATTGTTTTTCTAATGATGTAAAAAAAAAAAAGTGTTTCATGGAGAAAATGCTGTGCCATGTGGTGAAGGTGAGACAGTAAAATTTGTCCTCCTTTCAGTTCCACCTAAAAACAGAGATGAGATGACATGGAACAACGAATAGGGAAGTAGTCTGAAAGAGAAAGGGAATGGATGGAAATGAGTGCTTTCCGTGTTAGATTTATGGTGGAACGACACTGGTGGTTAGGCAGAACATGGAAATGTTCTTACGATGGACATGGATGTGAGATATTGTAGTTGAGAACACACTTGTAAATTGTAGTGCTTTACTGGAGATTACACAAACATAAGTAGTTTCACTTTTTAATCTTATCACTCAACCACTATCTCACCCAGACTCCCAGCATTCATTTTATCACAAGTATACCCCTCTGAGGCAGACATTGTCAAATACATACCAGTATGTCAACTTTCAAATACTTGAGGTATTGCTGGATGGGCGGAGTTTGTACTTTTGGGATTATTCCATTGGTTCCATTTTACTAGGTAAGCTAAATCAAGAGCACTGTATTTTACAAGTGTACTTGACCAAGGTCT
Source organism: Salvelinus namaycush (assembly GCF_016432855.1). Taxonomy (NCBI): domain Eukaryota; kingdom Metazoa; phylum Chordata; class Actinopteri; order Salmoniformes; family Salmonidae; genus Salvelinus; species Salvelinus namaycush. The sequence goes on from NC_052344.1 coordinate 14,951,601, forward strand.
GCCATTGTTGATCATGCTCGTTTTTTCATTTGAGCTCATGCTTCATCAAAGCAGTTTTTTGGGAGGCAGTGTTTAGGAGCAAGTAAATAACCCAAGAAAGTGTTAAAAGATGAAGGTGGGCTCTATTGTGAGTTTGATATTGACCCTTCTTAAAATCTGTTGCATGAAAAGATTTCATCGGCCTGTCTGATTGAACAGTCATCTGGCTGGTCCAGTCTTTCTATAAAACCTGTCATTGGATAATGTCTGCAACATGGTCAGACTACATGTGTTGTTTGTTGCATACATTGTGTCTGTGTGACAAATAAATATAGATCCTGTGCCAAATGACAAATGTTTGGTATAATTGGCCAGGCAGAATGATAAAATCAAAATCTACTTACTCTAGCCATGTCTAATACATGATAATAATTGGTACATTTGGTAATGTTCTAAGGATTTCAAAAAAGACATGGTTATTCATGAAACTATCACCTTGAACCAGTTGTATTTTTTTATGGATATAACAATTTATGGAGATTGGATTTATGCATACTGGTACACTACATTCAGGAAGGAAAGTAAGGACATTAATGCTATTTGTTCTGAATTTGACCTTTTTTGGATTTTTTTGCAGGGGAAAAGTGGAACATATACAGCAGCTGTAGTTTTATTTTGAATGAATTACCCCCATGGACCCTTATTACTGACACTAAACAGTCCCTGTATAATGAATGGGTGGGGGACTGCTGTGAATGTGTGCTGATCAACTTTGTTCCAGGCACTCTCTCACTAAGGTGTCTTGAAGAACTCACTTGTTTATCAATGCAAACAGAATTTCCTTTATGATCATATGAACAGTGAAATTGGATAAAGTAGATTGAAGACTTTTCTGTTTGGAATAATAATTAATTAAAAGGGAATTACTTTCAGCCTGTCTGTACTGTATCTACTCATTTTGTTCAGTGTCTTTTAGTAGGTTGTTGGTGCATGGTTGTGTGAGGGAGGTGTTAGTGGGTGGGGTCAGGTGTTACTTTGTGTTTGTTTTCCAATAAAAAGACAGTATAGAACAGGAAGTCCACAATGATGCTGCATGGAAATGGACATAAGATGACTGCTCCAGGGCACTTAGGAGGGGTGCATGAGACATAGTGGCCTTCAATATTTTTAGGGTTGTTGAAAAAACGATAGGCTGCATGCAGCCCAATGAACTGAAAATAAAGTTGGGGAAAAGTCCATCAAATTGTTATTCTAAAGCCCTTTTTACATCAGACATCACAAAGTGCTTTATAGTAAGGTGTCTGCTCATGTAACTACAATGTACACTGAACAAAAATATAAACACAACATGTAAAGTGTTGGTCCCATGTTTCATGAGCCGAAAAATATCCCAGAAATATTATACGCACAAAAAGCTAACATCCCTGTTAGTGACAATTTCTCCTTTGCCAAGATAATCCATCCACCTGACAGGTGTGGCATATCAGAAGCTGATTAAACAGCATGATCATTACACAGGTGCAGCTTGTGCCGGGGACAATAAAAGGCCACTCTAAAATGTGCAGTTTTGTCACACAACACAATGCCATAGATGTCTCAAGTTTTGAAGGAGCGTGCTTTTTCAGTTCTGCCCACAAATGTAAAATAGGATTGAGGTCAGGGCTTTGTGATGGCCACTCCAATACCTTGACTTTGTTGTCCTTAAGCCATTTTGCCACAACTTTGGAAGTATGCTTGGGGTCATTGTCCATTTGGAAGACCCATTTGCGATCAAGCTTTAACTTCCTGACTGATGTCTTGAGATGTTGCTTCAATATCTCCACATTGTTTTCTATCCTCATGATGCCATCTATTTTGTGAAGTGCACCAGTCCCTCCTGCAGCAAAGCACCCCCACAACATGGTGCTGCCACCTCCGTGCTTCACGGTTGCGATGGTGTTCTTCGGCTTGCAAGCCTCCCCCTTTTTCCTCCAAACATAACGATGATCATTATGGCCAAACAGTTCTATTTTTGTTTCATCAGACCAGAGGACATTTCTCCAAAAAGTATGAACTTTGTCCCCATGAGCAGTTGCAAACTGTAGTCTGGCTTTTTTATGGCGGTTTTGGAGCAGTGGCTTCTTCCTTGCTGAGCGGACTTTCAGGTTATGTCGATATAGGACTTGTTTTACTGTGGATATAGATACTTTTGTACCTGTTTCCTCCAGCATCTTCACAAGGTCCTTGCTGTTGTTCTGGGATTGATTTGCACTTTTCGCACCAAAATACGTTAATCTCTAGGAGACAGAACACGTCTCCTTCCTGAGCGGTATGACGGCTGCGTGGTCCCATGGTGTTTATACTTGCGTACTATTGTTTGTACAGATGAACATGGTACCTTCAGGTGTTTGGAAATTGCTCCCAAGGATGAACCAGACTTGTGGAAGTCTACAATTTTGGTCTGATTTCTTTTGATTTTCCCATGATGTCAAGCAAAGAGGCACTGAGTTTGAAGGTAGGCCTTGAAATACATTCACAGGTACACCTCCAATTGACTCAAATGATGTCAATTAGCCTATCAGAAGCTTCTAAAGCCATGCCATCATTTTCTGAGATTTTCCAAGCTGTTTAAAGGCACAGTCAAATTAGTGTATGTAAACTTCTGACCCACTGGAATTGTGATACAGTGAGTTATAAGTGAAATAATCTGTCTGTAAACAATTGTTGGAAATATTACTTGTGTCATGCACAAAGTAGATGTCCTAACCGACTTGCCAAATCTATAGTTTGTTAACAAGAAATTATGGAGTGGTTAAAAAACGAGTTTTAATGACTCCAACGTAAGTGTATGTAAACTTCCGACTTCAACTATATATATATATTTTTTTATGTCTTGCGTGCCGGATTAAAGTACGTTGCCCCCCCCTTGGGTTAGGGTATGGGCAGGCATAAGTTACAGACAATAAATAAAATTGCCTTTTATCGCCATTCATCTCGTTTCAGCATTATAATACACAGCCCTATGTTGCAAGGATCTGTACTCAATTCCTGGAAGCTGAAAATTGCCCAGTTATCCATGGCCTGCATACTCACCAGACATGTCACCCATTGAGCATGTTTGGGATGCTCTGAATCGACATGTATGGCAGCGTATTCCAGTTTCCGCCAATATCCAGCAACTTCGCACAGCCATTGAAGAGGAGTGAGACACTATTCCACAGGCCACAATCAACAGCCTGATCAACTTTATGCAAAGGAGATGTCACACTGCATGAGGCAAATGGTGGTCACACCAGATACTGACTGGTTTTCTGATCCACGCCCCTACTTTTTTTGAAGGTATCTGTGACCAACAGATTCATATCTGTATTCCCAGTCATGTGAAATTCATAGATGTAGGGCCTAATGAATTCATTTCAATTGACTGATATCCTGATATGAACTGTAAATCTTTGAAATTGTTGCATTTATATTTTTGTTCAGTATGGATAACCTGAAGGCTACCTACCTCTGTTTAGGTGTCCCAGGTGTCTTTGATGCTGTAGCAGTGTCTTCAGGTGCTCAAGGTCAGAGACAGACTGAACACACTCCTCCAGGTCAGAGAAGGCAAGGCTGTGACAAGATGCTGTCTGAGGGTGAGAGGAAAACTTAAAGTTAAAATGGAAAATGGAAAAGGAGAGTGCAGTCCAATCCCAAATCAACCCCTAGCTCCTACCCACTGGAAACTTGTTGATGTTCAGTCCATTTATTCATCTATTAAAGGGGGTTCATTCATTCATAACTGTAAACGCAACATTTTTCACATTTGAATTGATAGCATGAAGATGCAGTCATATCAGAACCTGTGTAAAACTGGGCCCTGACAGCAACTCCTCCAGTCTGGAGAATAACTCCCACACCAGAATCTGCAGTGCTGTGTCATACTTAGTACCGTACTGCACTGGGAACACCTCCTTTAATGAAAATGTAGAGAGCCATTACACAGTGAGGTGAATGGTCTTGCCTATAACACTTGTTACAGTCAATATGCATTAGTTTAATAAAATACTTTTTAAAATCCATTTGCACTAATATTCTTGATATTTGTCACAGTACCCAACTTGACACACAACACACACATCACATGCTTAGGAGCATTACATTCCTTTTCAGGTGCATGCCTGCCTGCTTGCTCTTCAGGCATAAACAAAACCTTTGCTTGATTATTACACAGAACTACCCAACTTTGGTATAGAAATCATAAAGTGTGACTTTGTGAGATTCAAATGGTATTAGTAATTGACAGGTGTGATACAGGTGTTGTATATTAGAAATGATTGGATAGTAAATGACAAAAAAAAAGACCTCATCCAGAAATTCTGCATAATTTACAACAGTGGTTCCCAATCAGGGGTACTAGGAGCCCTGGGGGTACTTGGCCTATCCACAGGGTGGTACTTGAGAATACTCAGAGACCATAGGCCTACTGTTAAAATGCATGAGGGGGTACTTCAGGGGTACTCCGGACACAGCAAAATTCAGTTGGTGGTATAGTGACCGAAAAAGGTTGGGAACCACTGATCTACAATAGGGATGGGCAATGTTGATGGGGGTGGGGCCCCCCCCAAAACAAAAAACTGAATTAATACATTTGCCACTCATGAGGGGCCGCAGTGGCTCGCTGGTTTGTCAACCCACAAGTGCAGTCAGTGCCGGCCCTAGCATTTTGGGGGCCTTAAGTGAAGTTGCCCCTCCCCCCACCTTGCAAGCAAAACATTTGACGGCAAAGAGAAAATTGAAGTTTGAGTTAATTTCCTGCAATTTTACACATTTTGCCATGGGCCAGAGAGAAGATTTTGCAATTGTATAACTCATTTCATGCAATTCTGCTCATTTTTTTCAATAGAGCAGCCTGGTCTCAGGCTATATGTAACATAGTAAATGTAAATCTGTGACACTCAAATTAGTATGATATGTTATATTTGGTATGGTATAATTACATAAGACAGGTTACTTAAGACAAAAACAAAAGGAGGGTGGTTGGTCAGAGTGGATGGGTGGGTGTATAACTTTAGCAACTTTTCAACTACTTTTCATGTTAGCTAACCCTTCCGCTAAGCCCTAGCCTAGCTAGCGTGAGCCCTCTAACAACAACAAATTGGAATTCGTAACATATCATAAGTTTAGCAAATTAGTTTCATACGAATTGTCATTCGTAACATATACGAAATAGATGATGGGCATACACAAAATAATACATACCATACTAAACATAACATATCATACTAAATGGAATGTCTCTAATTTACATACAGAATAATACAAAATGCTCTGAGACCAGGTTGGGCAGAGAGAAACATTTACAGTTTTACAGACAATTTCCTGCAATTTTTTAACATTTTGCCATAGGGTGGAGACATGTTTGCAGTTTTTTATATGGTATCTGATGATCAATGGGGGGAGGTCGATAATTCGAACATGATTAGATAGCTGGGCGCTAGACTAATTGACCAATCTAAAAATGTTTTGCTGATATGAACTAAGTGAGTGACAGTCAGTAACTGACATAAGAGAAAAACTGCTGATGCACAACCACATTTCGAAATAGCATATTGTATGTTCTACTAGTCCAACTATCAACAGTAAATTGAAACCCTGAAAGTTCCTTAAAAAAAGGGGTGGGGGGAGACTTATCCGCGGGCCTATAAAGGGGAGGGTGCCAGTTGCCCATCCCGGATCTACAAGGGTTGCTATTTCTCAGAGAATTGGCCTTGTAGCCTATCAACGATAATATTTTGGCATTCTTCCCAGCGTGTCCTCGCTTCCTTATTTGTAAAATGATATTACAGGTGTCGACTATACAGACCACACCCCAGTGACAATGAACTCAACTGTCTCACTTGCACTGGAACAGACTCACCCGAGTACTTCACCGTATATGAACGGGTCGGGAAAGGACGATAGTGACACTTTTGATGAATCTGCGGGCTATTTTATGGAATTACACGTTTGGAGAGCTACGGAATCATGGAAGCGCCGCAATTTATGAAGTCAGTTTTACCCGCACTAGACTCATTCACACTTGACGCAGATGACACGAGTTTGGCATTACCACCGGAGGATAATACAAAGACTCATTCAACCGACCGGGTTTTTCGTGTTCAGCAACAAGTGCAGCTCACACTTGTTCGTAAGGGCAAAAAGACAACGTCCAATGGTAAAATAGTAGTTTACAATGTGTTTTTCATTGAGTCTGTACGAAGAAACAAGGTCTGTAAGATTAGCCTATTGAAATCGCCAAGGGAATTAGAATTTGAAGATTGGGGGGGTAAAAATGTTTCTGCATAGTTTACCAGGAAATACAGGACGGGTCGAAACCAGATGCAACCAAATGGACATGCAGGCCTAGTCATTGGTGTCAAATTCTTAGTGACATTGTATTTGTCATGATGTTTGCAATCATGTCAGCAAACTATTATATTCAATCTCCTCTAGTCTACTGTATTTGCAGTCCTCCCCATTTACCTTTCCAATAGGAGAGGGCTGCATCCAGATGGTAATTAGGGAATTGGCGAGATGGCATGATCCTTCAGAACACATGTGGTGTATCTTTCAGGTAATCTTCATCTATCCAGAAAGCCATCAATTATCACCGGTTCCAGAGATGGAACCTTGAATAACATGAAGGTAAAGCCATTCCTTTAATATACACACAACCCACTATCCACAGTCACAGGTGCTTTAGTTAATCAGAGAGCCTGAATGCTAGAATGAACAGCTACGTGATTCAACTCCGGAGCAAGGGACTTCACCCTCCATGGCAGTCAAGTGCAATGTGTCTGGAGGTTACGTGAAGTGTATATATTTAAAAAAAAACTTGAATTCCCTATTTAGTGGGTCACCGAGGTGATGAACTTCACAAGAAACAGCAGGAAAATGAGATGGTATCTATTGTCCCTAAAATAAATTGTGGGCTGTGTTGGTTTTGAATGTACCTGGTTTGACTGTACTTTGAATGTGCATATGGTTTGAATAAAAACAAATTGGATAGTCTCCAGGATGTGCAGCTATTGTAAGCCCAAAGCCCATAGGGCAGAGATGGGTATCTATCTCAAAAATGTGACAAATAAAGCCTTTCCTCCTCGCACACTTGACATATTTATCGGCCATTTGTCTGTTCTACCAAACGTTGAAATTCTCATCTCACATAGACAATTGAATTGAACTGCATTTTATTGAATAATACCTTTTATTATTCCTAAAGGAAACCTAAAGTGTGGCTTTAAAACACACAATACAGGATGATGCAACAATACAAACAGAACAGTGGTTATTCAGACATCAGAGAGAGCATTTTGTATGATCTTTTTCCCTAAACCTTTTGTGTTGCTTTGAGTCATCACGACTGTCTAATTATTATATGCAACAGCTTTACACAGATGTTTTAGCATTATTAACAGAAATCTCTTTATGGTTGATTCAGTTGTAAGCCTGCTGAAATGGGGCAACCACTGCTTTTCACCTTTCCATGTAGACACACTCACCTTTGAGCCAGATCGGAGGCAGGGACTTCAGCAGCCTGTCGTCTTTGAAGGAGAATATAAGAAGTCCACCTAAGAGGGTGGATTTGACCCCAGTCACCAGCCCTGAGTTACCTCACTCCCATCTGGCTTACAGGACACTCCGTTTCGGAACCTACACTCTACCCGGCCCTAGCCAGCCGCCCATGATGGGGACTTCAGTGGAGCGGTCGTATGGGACAGACTTGATGCAACGTTATGCCCATTCGGAAGTGGCCCGTAGCACAAGGACGCACGCCATGGCTAACGGCGGCAACTACCACTGGGGCCAGTCCCTCAGACAGACTCGAGGTCCTCAGCCCCTCTCTGCAGACCACTCATTCCTGTGCAGCAGCCCTGCGATTCGCACCGACAACAGCCCCTACCTGATGGAGGTTCATAGGGGGACGAGGAGACAAACAGGCTACGGGTCATTCAATGCTACCCAGAGAGCAGAGGGCCTGGCCTGGCTGGGCCAGGTGGGGAGGGAGAGCCAGAAGCATGTGGGAGCCAAATGGCCTTGCTCGTACCCAGCCTCGCTGGTCAGCATGGAGGTGGACATGTGCCAGAAGAGGGAGGCGGTGGAGCCAGAGATCCAGCAGACAGACGTGAATGACGTCACTGCGCTGTAAGACGGCTTATGTGTTCTACACAAACCTGTAGTTGATTACATCTGGCAATTAATTTAGTTCTCAACAACTCAAATCAAATGTTATTTGTCACATGCTTCGTAGACTAACAGTGAAATGCTTACTTACAGGCTCTTCCCAACAATGCAGAGAGAAAGAAAATAGAGAAATAATAGAATAGTAATAATAAATGCACAATGAGTAAGGATAACTTGGCTATATACACGAGGTACCCGTACCGAATTGATTTGCAGCGGTACGAGGTAATTGAGGTAGAGATGTACATACTGTATAACTAGGAATAAAGTGACTAGGATAGATCAACAGCAGCAAAAAGGGTCAATGCAGTCTAGGTAGCTATTTGGTTAACTATGTAACTAGCTATTTAGCAGTTTTATGGCCGTTCAGGGTCCTGTTGGTTCCAGACTTCGGTGGCTTATCTAGGCTGGCACTAAAGCTATTGTAAAAGGGTCTTACAGAGAATTATCGGTGGTTCAGTTGCTTATCTGTTGTTTCAGATCAATGATTTACCTAGATTTTGTAATGGGTGTATATAAATGAATACAATGGAAAGTGTTGTGAGGATGAGAAATTGGATGAATCAGCCTTTGGGATTGATAAAGTGAGTGAATGTGTCATTGACTGGAAGTTCCTCTTCAATGCTCTCTCCCATACAAAGGAAGCCAGAGAGCAAGGTGCCTGAGCTGACATTGGAGAGGGCAGTGAACCTGCTGGGCCAAGAGAATGAGGAGATGCAGATCACTGCTGCCAGCTTTATTCAAAACCAATGTTTCAACAGCGCTGATGCTAAGAAGATGGTGAGCTGGGGCCCATCTCTACTACTGTTGCCTTGGTCGCTCAATTAAGGTTAAAGGCTTCCAGCCTGCAGGCCTACAATACAGCTGATGTTGACTATACAGTATGTGCCATTTTCAAATAATTGGATTGGTAGGGGTATTTTCCCTTAAATTTATATTGAGATTATGTGGGTGATTCGCATGAGAAATTCATGTTGAGCTCACTCTTCATAGGAAACAAGGGTTGATGAAGATCTCTGCCTGTCTGTCCCCAGGTGTTCTACCTCCACGGTATACCCAGGCTGATCAAACTGCTGCAGAGCGACAGCGAGGAGCTGGAGCGCATAGCAGCGGGGGCGCTCCGAAACGTCGTCTTCGAGAGCAGCGAGAACAAGATGGAGGTGAAGGACAACGAGGGTGTGGCCCCTACACTGCGTCTGCTCAGGAGAAGTCGCGACATAGCGACCCGGCGGCAGCTCACTGGTTAGTTTGAGCACCTGCTCGTGTAGATCTAAAAGAAATTGTCGTAGAACTTTATTAATGACCAGGGCACGTATTCACAAAGTTGCTCAGAGCAGGAGAGCTGATCTAGGATCAGTTTAGCCTTTTAAATAACAATGAATGGGGGGGGGGGGCTGATCCTAGATCAGCACTCCTATTCTGAGACGCTTTGTGAATATGTGATTGACATGAACTTACATGGTAAAATGGTAATGACACAGTAGTAACCTAAGAATGAAACATGTTCCACAGGGCTGTTGTGGAACCTATCCTCCCATGACCTGCTGAAGGAGCATCTCTCCAAAGAGGCCCTGGAGATCCTGACCACTTCTGTGCTGGTGCCCTGCTCAGGCCTGTCTGAGGGGGAGAACCCCAAAGATGGCATGCTGGCTGACCCAGACACCTTTTACAATGCCACTGGCTGCCTCCGGTAGGTCGTCTGGTCTGGACAAAGGCGTTTATTGTCCATTTGTGTGTTTGGCACTGACCTATGTAGTATCTGTGGTCAAGTACACTGCTCAAAAAAATAAAGGGAACACTTAAACAACACAATGTAACTCCAAGTCAATCACACTTCTGTGAAATCAAACTGTCCACTTAGGAAGCAACACTGATTGACAATAAATTTCACATGCTGTTGTGCAAATGGAATAGACAAAAGGTGGAAATTATAGGCAATTAGCAAGACACCCCCAAAAAAGGAGTGATTCTGCAGGTGGTGACCACAGACCACTTCTCAGTTCCTATGCTTCCTGGCTGATGTTTTGGTCACTTTTGAATGCTGGCGGTGCTCTCACTCTAGTGGTAGCATGAGACGGAGTCTACAACCCACACAAGTGGCTCAGGTTGTGCAGTTCATCCAGGATGGCACATCAATGCGAGCTGTGGCAAAAAGGTTTGCTGTGTCTGTCAGCGTAGTGTCCAGAGCATGGAGGCGCTACCAGGAGACAGGCCAGTACATCAGGAGACGTGGAGGAGGCCGTAGGAGGGCAACAACCCAGCAGCAGGACCGCTACCTCCGCCTTTGTGCAAGGAGGTGCACTGCCAGCGCCCTGCAAAATGACCTCCAGCAGGCCACAAATGTGCATGTGTCTGCTCAAACGGTCAGAAACAGACTCCATGAGGGTGGTATGAGGGCCCGACGTCCACAGGTGGGGGTTGTGCTTACAGCCCAACACCGTGCAGGACGTTTGGCATTTGCCAGAGAACACCAAGATTGGCAAATTTGCCACTGGCGCCCTGTGCTCTTCACAGATGAAAGCAGGTTCACACTGAGCACATGAGCACATGTGACAGACGTGACAGAGTCTGGAGACGCCGTGGAGAACGTTCTGCTGCCTGCAACATCCTCCAGCATGACCGGTTTGGCGATGGGTCAGTCATGGTGTGGGGTGGCATTTCTTTGTGGGGCCGCACAGCCCTCCATGTGCTCGCCAGAGGTAGCCTGACTGCCAATAGGTACCGAGATGAGATCCTCAGACCCCTTGTGAGACCATATGCTGACACATGCACATTTGTGGCCTGCTGGAGGTCATTTTGCAGGGCTCTGGCAGTGCACCTCCTTGCACAAAGGCGGAGGTAGCGGTCCTGCTGCTGGGTTGTTGCCCTCCTACGGCCTCCTCCACGTCTCCTGATGTACTGGCCTGTCTCCTGGTAGCGCCTCCATGCTCTGGACACTACGCTGACAGACACAGCAAACCTTTTTGCCACAGCTCGCATTGATGTGCCATCCTGGATGAACTGCACTACCTGAGCCACTTGTGTGGGTTGTAGACTCCGTCTCATGCTACCACTAGAGTGAGAGCACCGCCAGCATTCAAAAGTGACCAAAACATCAGCCAGGAAGCATAGGAACTGAGAAGTGGTCTGTGGTCACCACCTGCAGAATCACTCCTTTTTTGGGGGTGTCTTGCTAATTGCCTATAATTTCCACCTTTTGTCTATTCCATTTGCACAACAGCATGTGAAATTTATTGTCAATCAGTGTTGCTTCCTAAGTGGACAGTTTGATTTCACAGAAGTGTGATTGACTTGGAGTTACATTGTTTAAGTGTTCCCTTTATTTTTTTGAGCAGTGTATTTCTAGGGATCCATCTTAGGGCAGCCTGGGATAGACACTCGGCAGTGGGATGCAGAAAGGGGTATAGTAGTTATGTTTGGAATGATCATGAAATAATTTCTTGATTGATGGTCCTCTGTAGCTTAGTTGGTAGAGCGTGGCGTTTTGCAAAGCCAGGACAGTGGGTTCGATTCCCGGGTCCGTCCGTATGTAAAATGTATGCATGCATGACTGTAAGTCGCTTTGGTTAAAAGCTTCTGCTAAATGGTATACAGTGCCTTCAGAAGGTATTCACACCCCTTGACTTTTTCCACATTTTGTTGTTACAAAGTGGGATTAAAATGGATGTCTTATTTTTTTATTCAACAATCTACACAATACTCTGTCAAAGTGGAAGATTTAAAAAATATATAATATTGCACTATAAAACACTATATCTTGATTAGATAAGTATTCAACCCCCTGAGTCAATACGTTAGAATCACCGTTGGCTGTGAGTCTTTCTCTGTAAGTCTCTTAAGAGCTTTGCACACCTGCATTGTACAATATTTGCCTACTTATTAATGAAAAAATTATTCAAGCTCTGTCAAATTGGTTGTTGATGATTGCTAGACAGCCATTTTCTAGTCTCGCCATAGATTTTCAAGATGATTTAAGTCAAAACTGTAACTCGGCCACTCAAGAACATTTCATATTGTTTTGTAAGCAACTCCAGTGTATATTTGGCCTTGTGTTTTAGGTAGTTGTCCTGCTGAAAGGGGAATTTGTCTCCGGGTCTGTTGGAAAGCTCACTGAACCAAGTTTTTCCTCTAGGATTTAGCCTATGCTTAGCTCTATTCTGTTTATTTTTATTCAAAAAATCTCCTTAGTCAAATCAAATCAAATTTATTTATATAGCCCATCGTACATCAGCTGATATCTCAAAGTGCTGTACAGAAACCCAGCCTAAAACCCCAAACAGCAAGCAATGCAGGTGTAGAAGCACGGTGGCTAGGAAAAACTCCCTAGAAAGGCCAAAACCTAGGAAGAAACCTAGAGAGGAAGCAGGCTATGAGGGGTGGCCAGTCCTCTTCTGGCTGTGCCGGGTGAAGATTATAACAGAACATGGCCAAGATGTTCATAAATGACCAGCATGGTCAAATAATAATAATCACAGTAGTTATCGAGGGTGCAGCAAGTCAGCACCTCAGGAGTAAATGTCAGTTGGCTTTTTTAGCACGTCCGGTGAACAGGTCAGGGTTCCATAGGCAGAACAGTTGAAACTGGAGCAGCAGCAAGGCCAGGTGGACTGGGGACAGCAAGGAGTCATCATGCCAGGTAGTCCTGACGCATTGTCTTAGGGCTCAGGTCCTCCGAGAGAGAGAGAAAGAAAGAGCGAAGGAGAGAATTAGAGGGAGCATACTTAAATTCACACAGGACCCCGGATAAGACAGGAGAAGTCCTCCAGATATAACAAACTGACCCTAGCCCCCCGACACATTAATTACTGCAGCATAAATACTGGAGGCTGAGACAGGAGGGGTCAGGAGACACTGTGGCCCCATCCGATGATACCCCCGGACAGGGCCAAACAGGAAGGATATAACCCCACCCACTTTGCCAAAGCACAGCCCCCACACCAATAGAGGGAAATCTTCAACCACCAACTTACCATCCTGAGACAAGGCCGAGTATAGTCCACAAAGATCTCCGCCACGGCACAAATCAAGGGGGGGGCGCCAACCCAGACAGGAAGATCACGTCAGTGACTCAACCCACTCAAGTGACGCACCCCTCCTAGGGACGGCATGAAAGAGCACCAGTAAGCCAGTGACTCAGCCCCTGTAATAGGGTTAGAGGCAGAGAATCCCAGTGGAGAGAGGGGAACCGGCCAGGCAGAGACAGCAAGGGCGGTTCGTTGCTCCAGAGCCTTTCCGTTCACCTTCACACTCCTGGGCCAGACTACACTCAATCATATGACCTACTGAAGAGATGAGTCTTCAGTAAAGACTTAAAGGTTGAGACCGAGTCTGCGTCTCTCACATGGGTAGGCAGACCATTCCATAAAAATGGAGATCTATAGGAGAAAGCCCTGCCTCCAGCTGTTTGCTTAGAAATTCTAGGGACAATTAGGAGGCCTGCGTCTTGTGACCGTAGCGTACGTGTAGGTATGTACGGCAGGACCAACTCGGAAAGATAGGTAGGAGCAAGCCCATGTAACGCTTTGTAGGTTAACAGTAAAACCTTGAAATCAGCCCTTGCCTTAACAGGAAGCCAGTGTAGGGAAGCTAGCACTGGAGTAATATGATCACATTTTTTGGTTCTAGTCAGGATTCTAGCAGCCGTATTTAGCACTAACTGAAGTTTATTTAGTGCTTTATCCGGGTAGCCGGAAAGTAGAGCATTGCAGTAGTCTAACCTAGAAGTAACAAAAGCATGGATACATTTTTCTGCATAATTTTTGGACAGAAAAGTTCATATTTTTGCAATGTTACGTAGATGGAAAAAAGCTGTCCTTGAAACAGTCTTGATATGTTCGTCAAAAGAGAGATCAGGGTCCAGAGTAACGCCGAGGTCCTTCACAGTTTTATTTGAGACGACTTTACAACCATCAAGATTAATTGTCAGATTCAACAGAAGATCTCTTTGTTTCTTGGGACCTAGAACAAGCATCTCTGTTTTGTCCGAGTTTAAAAGTAGAACGTTTTCAGCCATCCACTTCCTTATGTCTGAAACACAGGCTTCTAGCGAGGGCAATTTTGGGGCTTCACCATGTTTCATTGAAATGTACAGCTGTGTGTCATCCGCATAGCAGTGAAAGTTAACATTATGTTTTCAAATGACATCCCCAAGAGGTAAAATATATAGTGAAAACAATAGTGGTCCTAAAACGGAACCTTGAGGAACACCGAAATGTACAGTTGATTTGTCAGAGGACAAACCATTCACAGAGACAAACTGATATCTTTCCAACAGATAAGATCTAAACCAGGCCAGAACTTGTCCGTGTAGACCAATTTGGGTTTCCAATCTCTCCAAAAGAATGTGGTGATCGATGGTATCAAAGGCAGCACTAAGGTCTAGTAGCACGAGGACAGATGCAGAGCCTCGGTCTGACGCCATTAAAAGGTAATTTACCACCTTCACAAGTGCAGTCTCAGTGCTATGATGGGGTCTAAAACCAGACTGAACCATTTCGTATACATTGTTTGTCTTCAGGAAGGCAGTGAGTTGCTGCACAACAGTCCTTGCCAATGACAAGCATACACATAAGATGATGCAGCCACCACCATGCTTGAAAATATGAATAGAGGTACTCGGAGAGTGCTTGATTTGCCCCGAACATAACTCTTTGTATTCAGGACAAAAAGTTCATTTCTTTGCCACATTTTTTGCAGTTTTACTTTATTGCCCTGAGCGGTTTCCTTCCTCTCTGGGAACTGAGTTAGGAACAGTGTCTGTATCTTTGTAGTGACTGGGTGTATTAATACACCATCCAAAGTGTAATTAATAACTTCAACATGCTCAAAGTGATATTTAATGTCTTTTTTACCCATCTACCAATAGGTGCTCTTCGTGAGGCATTGGCAACAAAAAACAACCTTCCTGGTCTTTTTCGTTCAATCTTTGAAATTCTCTGTTCAACTGCGGGACCATACATACCATACTTGTATGTGTGGGGTACAGAGAAGGTGTAGTCATTCAAAAATCATGTTAATCAATATTATTGCACACAGTGAGTCTATGCTACTTTATTATGTGACTTAAGCACATTTGTACTCTTGAACTTATTTAGGCATGCCGTAAAAGGGTTGAATACTTATTGACTCAAGACATTTCAGCTTTTCATTTTGAATTCATTTATAAACATTGCTAAAAACATAATTACACTTTAATATTACAGGGTATTGTGTGTAGATCAGTGACACAATCTCAATTGAATTCATTTTAAATTTAGTCTGTAACTCAACAAAATGTGGAAAGAGTCAAGGGGTGTGAATACTTTCTGAAGGCGCTGATTATTATACGGTGACCCAGGCAGTTCATGTGCAATCCATCTCTCACCACAGTGTTACATCTCACAGGGCTTTGTCAAGCATATTATATTTATCTCTGACAGCCTCCTCATCATGAGTGAGAACTGAGGTTCCTCAAAGGCCAGCGTCATCCTGTTACTCCTTTCTACCTGGCAAAACAGGCATGATGACTTCTGCCTAGGCAGCATCACCTCGATGGAACAGCAATGCGCTGGAAACAATATCCTGCATACCTGCATACATCCTGTTACTCTTTTTCTTACGTTTCCTTTGTGCTTGAAATGCATGTTGCTATCTCAACACGGATACATTTTATTTCAATGACCTATTCTAATGGCTTTAACTGTAGACAACAGAACCTTTTTAAAGTACTCCAAATATCTCTCTGCTACATAAACATTTGGCTCATCCGGCCAACAGCTAGGATAGATATTTAGCCAGTTTGGCCAATGTTGTTGCCTAGTGGCGATAATGACAACCTGTCATTGTTGTTGTCAGAAACATAAGCTCGGCTGGTCCAGAAGGGAGAAAAGCCATGCGGCAGTGTGAGAACCTTATTGACTCACTGGTATACTACATCCGCGGGACCATAGCTGACTACAAGCCTGATGACAAGGTACTGCATGTGAATGACTGTCACGTCCTGACCATAGAAAGCCTGTATTTTCTATGGCAGAGTAGGTCAGGGTGTGACTAGGGGTGTTTAGTCTAGTGTATTATTTCTATGGGGGGGTTCTAGGTTTATTTTCTATGTTGGTGTTTGTGTATGATTCCCAATTAGAGGCAGCTGGTAATTGTTGTCTCTAATTGGGGATCATACTTAAGTTGCATTTTTTTCCACCTGTGGGTTATGGTATATTGTTTCTGTGTAGTTGCCGGTTTAGCACTGCATTGTCGTCACGGTTCGTTTATTCTTTATATTGTTTTGTATTTGCTTAAGTTTCACTTTCATTAAAATTATGTGGAACTCAACGTACGCTGCGCCTTGGTCCGTTTCTACAAACGAACATGACAATGACTAAAGTAACATTTGCTAAGCTTTTGTGCAAAGTGTTCACTTGTTTATTTTCGTACAAGCATTACTAAACATTTGTAGGTGGAATAAATATTGACACAGGGAAATGAAATGAGACTGTTTGCCTATATTTTATTAATTTATGTCTCTAGAACAATGTATTAATCTCTCCTTTAGTGTTAAATATTGAGAACATGAACCAGCTCTATTCTCCAATATTTTTCTTTTGCAATAGACATCTGCAGAATGTTTGATCTTAAAATCATAGTCCCCTGAACAGAACCACTTCTTTCCTCCCACAGTCCACAGAGAACTGTGTGTGCATCCTACACAACCTCTCCTACCAGGTGGAGCTTCCACAGAAGTACGCCAGCGAGCTCCATGAGTCTCGACTCAACCTGGCTCCAAAGACCAAGACCCCAGGCTGTTTCGGCTCTCGCAGTGCCAAAATCATCCAGGTAGGCTCCCACGTGGCTGTTATCATCGTTGTTGCCCTTATGTACTTGACATGCACTGTTTCTATCTGGTTATAATTAAGTTATTACCACTAAAGAAAATGAGCGATTCCTATGTTATGGATAATCCGCCTTGGTAAGTGGTAAAGCATACATTTTGAACTAACTCTTTAAGCCCGGTTTTCTTTGACAAATGTATTTGTTAAGAGCCTCATACACATTAATTGAAAATTAATGTGAAACCTGGTATCTGGGAGTTAACGTTTAATTAAAGGGCTTCCTGTTTTCTGGTTGTTTTGGTCCTATAGCGTCTTGAACCAAAGCGCCCTCTGCTGGAGGAGAAGGGTAATCCCTGTGGGATGGAGTGGCTGTGGAGCGCCATCACTGTGCGCATGTACCTGTCAATCATGGCCCGCAGCATCCGTCCCTACACTCAGGAGGCTGCCATCGGAGCCCTACAGAACATCACAGCTGGGAACGGCCTAGTAAGGCTATATCACAGATCTTTGATCTTATTTCTATGGGCTATGTACTGTTCTGGGAGTGTGGAATTGATTTGCCCATGGGTTTGATTGGAATAACTACAATACAGCCACACATCTATTATATTGTAATGACTTGACTGTGTATAGTAAGTATTACATTGATGTGACTACTATATTGTGCATTACTATATTGACTGTGAGTTGGTGATAATGTTAGGCTCATGGCTCTGTATGGGCAGGTATCCCAGGCCATCGCCCACACCATAGTACAGCGGGAGAATGGTCTACTACAGACCATGAAGATGCTCCAGGAAGGAGGGATGGATGTGAAGAAGACTGCTGTATCCCTGCTATGTAACATCTCACGCCACAGAGAGCTTCACGCTCACATTGGTGAGCTGTGAATTGACTCATCAACTGCAATGTTTTAGTCCTACATAAGTCCCACAAAGTATTTTTCTTTGGACTTGTAAGTGTATGTAAAAGCACAGAAGCATAAAAACCTGCCGCTGTAGAAAATGAATCTCTCACGAAGCGTTCCACTTTCTTTGTAGTCAAACAGTTGTTGCCACAGCTGGTGGTCATGTTACCCAACTCGGACACGAGCACAGACCTGCCTACAGAGGTGACCGTGTCCCTGTGCCACATCCTCATCAACCTGAGCCAGGATGAGACGCAGCACGTCAGGGCCATCGTCAACCACGGGGCGCTGCCCAAGATCATCAACATCAGCGCAAAGGACAACGGGTCAGTGGGTAGCTTCTGAAGACCATGGCTGCGTTCCAGGCTGACTACATTATCTGGATTTAACATGTCAACTAACCACATCATGATATACTGCACGTAGCAATCTGATGCCCAACTGCACAGTCGATGTGGCACTGTTGGTTGATGCTATGTAAAGACTGCAGATGGCCTTAAAATGCACTGTATTATTCCTGAACATTATGAGTTGGATTGGAGGGAATTTATTTGAATCTGTTAAACCTCTTCTCCTTGCTTTATGCTGTTCCTTTTATGTCCAATGACAGTAACCTTGTGTCCCTTTAGGTTTGGTCCCACCAGGGCTGGCCAGGCAGCCTGCATCCTACTACACAGCATGTGGAGCCACTCAGAGCTCCACAGGGCCTATAGGAAGGTGAGGCCCCTACACAGTATAACCTCAAAGGATAAGAAACATTTGGTGTGGTGACAATAGTTGTTAATTCATCTAATGTGTTGGTTTTCCTCTCATCATTTGGTAGGCTGGATATAGGAAAGCAGACTTCGTCAACAGCAGGACATCAAAGGCTGTACATTAAATACGGAACTAAGCGGAGGATCACAAGCATTGTGCTGATTGAGGCAGTAGTGTAGTTTTTCTTCTGTATGGACTTGGATTACTCAATTCACTGCTTTATAAAATACTTGTTTTGTGTGTTGTCTTCTCCACTGTGTGTGTGTTCCAGTAACAACAATTGCTGAAAGCTCTTGGTAGCAGACCAAGTAATCTACGATGGGGAAAAACAATGATTAAAAACAAAACTGATGGAGGATCAGCAATGACTTGAAATCCATTTGAAGGAAGGATTTTGAGGAAGAAAATGAATCGGCATAGAAGTGGAAGACAAGATAAGGATAACATTATCTACTGTATGTTATGAATGAATATCATAACTGAAGTTGTAAAATATAGTTTTGATGTTAACATATTTGGGGTTGTAAACTTTATTAAATTACTACCTGTCGGTCTATTAAAAATGTCCACAATCATGGATTTTTTGGGGGAAGTCAATCAATCAAAAACAGACCCACGAACGTCGCAGATAGACATGGTTTCTTATTCTACATGCCAAATGGCATGTTTGTTCTACATAGCAGATTTCTATCTGAGTGTAACAAAACGTTGCGTCCTACTGAACGCACCCTTGGTGTGATCTCTGTTTATAATGCAAACAGTGATGAGTGCTGAAAAAAAATGCCTACAAGCCACAATATATTTTATTCATCTGAAGTTGATAGATGTGCTCCAGTTTTAGAGTAAATATTTGTATATACATATTTGTTAGCCTACATATTGCACTCGAGATTACTTGGGAACTGCATGGGTAGGTAGGTGTTGAATCGTTTTGTTACTACACTGTTTTAGTACTTTGCTTAAAATAAAATATGATTAGGGTTTAATCATGAAGGTTAAATGGTTATTTTGTGGTGATAGTCTTGACAGCAAAGACGCAACACTTTATATGCCCGGCCACCTCCCAGTCCCACCTTTCAACTGCATCTCTTTGGCGCACTGGAACGTTGATCGGCTGCGGTTGTATGTCATCCTGGCAAACTTCAGATCCATTTAGGCCCATAGATGGCTTCGGGCACCACTTGGGACTCAGTTGGTTGGTGTGTGCACCAGAATAGTCGAGGCCATGGACTCGATCAATTGTTCGATCTGCCTGGATCTACTGAAGGATCCAGTGACTATTCCCTGTGGACACAGCTACTGTAAAGGCTGTATCAAGGAATATTGGAGTCTTGATGACCAAAAGGGAATTTACAGCTGCCCCCAGTGCCGACAGACCTTCACCCCAAGACCTGCTCTGAACAGAAACATTCTGCTGGCTGAGTTGGTAGAGAAATTGAAGACCGATTTCAAAACGGTTCCCTCTACTTCTTGTTTCCCTGGACCTGAAGATGTGAAGTATGATCATGATGACTCAGCCACAGCAGCAGAGAGGACTGAGAAACAGGTAGGCCTATGGATCTGGAACATAATACTGCCATCTATAATGTATTATATTTAGAGATCAGCTTCGTTATTGCTGACTGTTTTGCCAGAAACTGGAAGAGCAGGAAATTCCAGCCAACTCCAAAGTTGAGTTGTTCCAGTGACACACACTCTGGGTTCAGTATCACATAATCCACAATTAGGTTCTTATTTGTAAATTCTCTATTCTGCTTTCAAATTGACTGATGATAGAGTCAAAAACCAACTATGTTAGACAAAATAGGCTGTCACAACAAAATAATTTTAAAACAAACAAAGGATGGAGTAGATTACAGTAAACAGCAGGACGGGCCAGATAACATCCAGACCGTATCCTCAAAAGTCAAAGGTCACTCATTTACATACACTGCAGAGGCATGAACTCTGAACTATCATAACCTTTTTGTCTTGTAGGCACTCATTTATCAGTTAAATTAGTCTAAGTGATTTGTTTAGCATAATAATTTTGTTGCCATATGACAAGTGTAGTTCAATAACTATTTCCCCACTCAAAAACATAACTTGGTCTATTATGAAAACTGTTTTCATTTTGGTAATAATTTGAACATGTTATTCTCTACAGGGGCAGTTGAGGGAGAAACGGCAGCAAGTCGGGCTGACAATCTGTGAGAGAGAAGGAGATGCCCCTTTCAGTCAGTATTTATTAACCATTTAGAGTATGTACATTTATTTTGCAGAAAGTTATGTACTATTCCTGAACTAAAACCAGGGAGGAGCCTAATACCACTGGGACACACTATAGGGAACAGACAGATTGTCTGGGGTGTGATAGACCATAGAGAATGATAGAGGCCTCTAGTGGCCAAAAGGCCGAATTAGTGTGGGCAGCGCCATAGAGGGCTTCCACCATTTTAATGTAGTTAACTGGGCGGGACTTCTAACTTCATTAGCTGATCCCTCCTCGTGACTTTGTTGGAGTCATGTCCAACTGGGTCGTCAGGAGGGATTAGCCAAATGTGAGGAAGAAAATGTACTACTTCAAAATGGAGACTGACTCAATTGCGCTGCCCATTCTGTCACAGACACTATAATGACACAGATGCAAAGAGGAGTGCTCTATCTATCTCTATGGGACTAGGTGAGAGCAGAGTGAATGTCCTGGTTAAAATGCCCCCCCCTTCCTTATCTCTTCTTCTCTCGTAACAGCTTTCTGCACAGGCAGCAGTGGAGTACTGTGAGCTGGTCTTTGCTGAGCTGATCCGCTCCATTGAGAGAAGGCGCTGTGAGGTGAAGGAGCTGATCAGCGCCCACCAGAGGGTGTCAGCAAGCCAGGCTGAAGGACTCCTGGAGCGACTGGAGCAGGAGATAGCTGAGCTGAAGAGGAGAGACAAGAATCTGGAGCAGCTCGCACCAACTGAGGATAATTTCCTCTTTCTATCCACAGTGGCAGGGTGGTGTTCAGAGCTAGGCACGAAACTACCCGAGCTTGTTCAATAAGAATGTTTATTTTTGTGTCATAATATGTTCCCCGTTTGTGCCCATCAAACATGACCCAGGATTCCTTACTTCTACACAACATATAACCTCTGAGCTCCAGAATTCTTCATATTTTCTTACTGTCTATTATTCCTCTCACTCTCTCACTGTAGACTTTCCAGTCTCTTTGTGTGGCTCCTGGATCTGAGCTCTTACCCTATATCACTGCCAACCAACACTTCTCCTTTGAGGAAGTGAAGAACTCCATCTCTGGAATGATGGAGCGACTGGAGGATGTATTGAAGGAGGAAATGGTCCAGATACCTGGAAAAGGTAAGTGTTACAGATATAGTGAAGATAAAATATTTGGTTAACTTTCTGTTAAATGCTTCTTGATTATAAATGAATACATCCATTTGTCTGCCTATCCTGTATAGTAACGGCTGTCTCCAAAGTCTGTGTCCTCAGCCCAAGACCAGAATGTGAGTAATACACACAGACAATGAATGAATATTTAATCTTGGTTTAATTTTGTATATATTTGTGTAGAATGCTTCTTAATTAAACATGGATTACTCAATGTATCTCCCTACTTTATATAGTAGTGGCTGCCGCTGAAGTACATTATCATCATGAGCCCAAGACCAGAGTGGAGTTCTTGGAGAGTAAGTAATACACACACACACACACACACACACACACACCTTATCACGAATGCATATTTCACCATCATTTAATTTTTTCACTTTCTTAGATTCCAGCTTTACTATTGGGGAGGGCTGGGGCCTATGTTTTAAAGATTACAATAATAAATTAAATACATCATTTTTGTTTGTAGTATAATTTCTAACTTGATAATATAAAGAACAAATATAAAGTTCCTGAGAGGGGGGTTAGAGTTAGTATTGGGGAGTTGTTGTTTTGTTATGTGAGAAAAACCAGGAGATGGAATTTGGATGATTGATGTGATTGACAGTGATTGACAGTTCTAGATCCACTTACACTGTTGTAGTGCTTCCCCTCGACCCTGTTCCATCCTCTGTGTTTTTGTCTTGGTTTGGTTCAATCAATTAATCAAATGTGTTAATAAAGCCCTTTTTACATCAGCAGATGTCTCAAAGTGCTATACAGAAACCCAGCCTAAAACCCCAAACAATGCAGATGTAGAAGCACCTTCTTGACCTTGTCAATTGACTGTATTTTTAAATTACATGGAATGCTTTTTGATAAAGGACAGGTTATAGTTAGACTTTTTATTGAGAATAATACATGTGAATTTCTTACACCTCTTTGACCTGGAGGAAAATAAAATACATCCCAACTTGCAACCTGCCTATTAAAAAAAAAAATACTATTTTATTTTATCCAATTGAATAATATTGCCATTTGTGACTATTTAACCATGTACAATGTATTTTATTTTTAAACAGGCAACCAATAGACGCCAAAGCTGACAGTACAGAGGATCTTCTGTTAAATAGATCTAATGAAACAGATGAAGATTAGAGTGGGGCTCTGTTTCTGCTGCTTGCCCAAGGTAGTTTCATGTCCGCAGTCCCTGGACAGTCATGTGCCTGTGCAGCAGTAGCTACCTCTTTGACTTTCATGCATCTATGTTGTGGCTGTGTAGTTTAGCTGCAGTGCGGTACTGCTGGAGGGGGGAGGCGCAGGGGGGCTGAGAGCCAAGGAACATCATGCCTCCTACACAGGGCTGACACACAACACACAAAGCAACCATATGTTTACTGTACTCTGGGTAATGGTCATCCCACTCGGCACACACTGGTTGAATAAACATTGTTTCCACGTCATTTCAGTTAGATAAACATTGAATTGATATCTGTGCCCAGTGGGATGTTACTAACACTGACTTTGAATTGTCCCTTACTGAATCATATAGTTTCTCTATCCACAAAATTACCGGTAACATTGTTCAGTGTCAGCAGCAAGAAAAAATAGCATGTGTAATATCTACATACCCCTGCTGATCGAACAGGCCCTCCCCCAACTCCAGTCCGCTGGGAACGTAGGGTGGCAGGTCTTCTGGCCTGGACTCCGGCTGCATGTGATGGTACACACATAGTTTGACTTTGAGAACCATACTATGATACACTTATATCTCAAGTTCAATGTGTCACGCATTCTAAATTCAATTAAGGAATCAGAAAAAAAAGTAATTCAATTCAATGACGGAGTAAGAGTTGTGACTAACTATGGAGATCTGTACCGGTGTGTTTCCTTGCAGGGTTGCTCTGGTGCTGGGCCCGGAAGTCTAGCAGAGCACAGGGGGAGCAGGAAGGATGGGTTATAGATGAAGGGTTCTGGGTCCATGGACTTTGGCACACCCTAAACACATGCTTCTTCCTGTAGGAAAAATCAAACCACTAGCATTAAAGAAATAGTATCACTTTATGTGATGCTTCAATCAATTCTTGTTCTAATGGTACGTCAACAGGGCATTAATTGAATGTTTCATTTGAATACACATGACCTTTTAATCAGAAGAAAGGGTGTGTTGTCAGGGCTGTTGTTCTCTGTAGCAGGGATGCTTTCCTCTTCACAGGACAAAGTGTCCTCTCTGCAGCTCTCCACTTTTTCATGATGCTCTGCCCATGCCTGGTGTGGCTTTATCCCAGTACAGCGTGCAGGTGTGTACCATGCTATGGCCTAGCCACCCACCAGAGTATGCAGATCATTACATTTTATGTATACAGCACATTCAATGCTAACATACAAGAGACTTGTAGGAAATTTATTTTTTAGATTAATTATGTGATAAAGGGCAAATAATGTAGTCCTGGATCAATTATATACTATCAGTCTATCAAACCACAGGGGCAGAACACTCAATCATCCTTCACCCCTCACAGTGTTCTCACTTGGCCATTGTCTTTGCATAGGACTGTGGTGCACTCTGGTCTCAACATGATGCGCTCCAACCCAACCCAAAGGAAGTCCACTGGGCTCTGTGTCTTCCTTCCAGAGGCTTCAGACCAAACCTTACAGTACAGTACAAATCACAGTCAAAACTGAGTCGACTTCATAAACCTCTGTCAAAGCATAAACCACCTCTTAGAATGATTGACTAAGTTGTTCAATTGAAAATTAAATGAGGCTTTTTTTGTAAACAAAAGATGACACACTATGACAACCTATACCAATGTTCACCGAAGGATTAATGTCTGTGTTTTCATCACAGGCCTACCGTAACAGAGCTAGCTGGCTGGAGGAGTGTTCTGGGAGGGAAGCGGAACTCTGCGATGGGACGTCCTGCTACGTTCTGCTGGAGACGGAACCCCCCGATGTCCTGCTCTCTCTGGGAGGAGTTCCCCAGCTTCACTAACTGACCCTGCAGCTGGACATCTGTGATCCGCACACTGCCTGAGGCACTATTGCACAGCACCGCAGTCATCATCCTCATCTCCATCCTCATAATCACCTCCATCATCACCATCATCATCACCTCCATCCTCATCACCTCCATCATCACCTCCATCCTCATCACCTCCATCCTCATCACCTCCATCCTCATCACCTCCATCATCATCACCATCATCATCACCTCCATCATCATCACCATCATCATCACCTCCATCCTCATCACCTCCATCATCACCTCCATCATCACCACCATCCTCACCTCCATCATCATCACCTCCATCATCATCACCTCCATCATCATCACCTCCATCATCATCACACCTCCATCCTCATCACCACTGTTAGGTTCTTATTTTTCAGAGTAAATAACTCACAGACACTATAGAAGCTTTAACCAAGTTTAATCATTCCCCAAAGGTTCTGTACAGCTGAAAACAGACAGCAAAATATTTCAGACTTCTCAGTTTATATGCATCCTACTTAAAACACTCCCCTTTCTCTCCAATCCTTACATTTTATGGCTCTACAGGAAGCTAATAAAGAGGGTAACAGGATTCCAATCATTTATTACGCTCTTAAGAGAATCTGTCCTCACCTCCGGACCTCAACCCCTCTTTCGTCTAATACACAGATGTCCATCTGTCTCCCCTGTATCAACACATCTCTCTCCTCTCCTCCATCAAACACATTCCAAAGCCGCCTTCTTTCTGCTGAGAACCATTAACTTCTAACATAACCCAGTCTCTTTCATTTCCTATCATTCATTTAATATCTCAATGTTCAAAGTTTAGCACATCCCAACACCACCATCACCATCACCATCATCATCATCATTTCCATCATCACCATCACAATCACCATCATCTTAATCATCATCATCATCATCATCATCACAGTAAGCCAGCACCACAGTCACCTTGGCATGACTTGACACTTTCCTACTCCCAAACTTATTGTGTTCAAGGGTCATACCTGGAGTATTCATGCCTGTGTTGCCTGGCTGTGGACGGCTTCCTCTTCATTTCCTGTGTCCCGCAGGGAATGCTCTCCTCCACCAGGTCCTTTGTCAGGGAGTGCCAGATATCTGTGTTGCATCCGGCTCGACCGTCCTCAGCCAACTCAGAACGCCTGGCACGAGCAACCATTTTGTCCCTACCTGAGAAGGCATTTGAAGTTGATTGGAAAATACTTAACAGGTAAAAATAATATGGTGGAAACTCATTATTAGACTGGCTTTCACCTGGTGAAGAAGAGGAGAGTTTTGATTTTTTGTTTCATTTTTGTGGACCATCACTTTTTTTCACAATTGAACATCTCAACATCGGCATGGGTTGTCCATCTAACATAGTCCAGATTGGACACACCCCGAACTAAGATTCCACCTCGATCACACCGACAGTGAAAATGCATTTTGGTACACCAGAAGTACATTCATTTCCAATGGAACGCTGCATTTGCCTTGCAGCATTGTGTTGCAGAGGCAGTTTCAGTGTGTTCTGTGTGGTGCATAGTTGGAATAATCGAACATATGCTTCAAACTGTACAGTCGTGGCCAAAAGTTTTGAGAGATGACACAAATATTAATTTTCACAAAGTTTGCTGCTTCAGTGTCTTTAGATATTTTTGTCAGATGTTACTATGGAATACTGAAATATAATTACAAGCATTTCATAAGTGTCAATGGTTTTTATTGACAATTTACATGAAGTTGATGCAAAGGGTCAATATTTGCAGTGTTGGCCCTTCTTTTTCAAGACCTCTGCAATCCGCCCTGGCATGCTGTCAATTAATTTCTGGGCCACATCCTGACTGATGGCAGCCCATTCTTGCATAATCAATGCTTGGAGTTTGTCAGAATTTGTGGGTTTTTGTTTGTCCACCCGCCTCTTGAGGATTGACCACAAGTTCTCAATGGGATTAAGGTCTGGGGAGTTTCCTGGCCATGGACCCAAAATATCAATGTTTTGTTCCCCGAGCCACTTAGTTATCACTTTTGCCTTATGGCAAGGTGCTCCATCATGCTGGAAAAGGCATTGTTCGTCACCAAACTGTTCCTGGATGGTTGGGAGAAGTTGCTCTCGGAGGATGTGTTGGTACCCTTCTTTATTCATGGCTGTGTTCTTAGGCAAAATTGTGAGTGAGCCCACTCCCTTGGCTGAGAAGCAACCCCACACATGAATGGTCTCAGGATGCTTTACTGTTGGCATGACACAGGACTGATGGTAGCGCTCACCTTGTCTTTTCCGGACAAGCTTTTTTCCGGATGCCCCAAACAATCGGAAAGGGGATTGATCAGAGAAAATGACTTTACCCCAGTCCTCAGCAGCCCAATCCCTGTACCTTTTGCAGAATATCAGTCTGTCCCTGATGTTTTTCTTGGAGAGAAGTGGCTTCTTTGCTGCCCTTCTTGACACCAGGGCATCCTCCAAAAGTCTTCACCTCACTGTACTTGCAGATGCACTCACACCTGCCTGCTGCCATTCCTGAGCAAGCTCTGTACTGGTGATGCCCGGATCCCGCAGCTGAATCAACTTTAGGAGACGGTCCTGGCGCTTGCTGGACTTTCTTGGGCACCCTGAAGCCTTCTTCACAACAATTGAACCGCTCTCCTTGAAGTTCTTGATGATCCGATAAATGGTTGATTTAGGTGCAATCTTACTGGCAGCAATATCCTTGCCTGTGAAGCCCTTTTTTGCAAAGCAATGATGACGGCACGTGTTTCCTTGCAGTTAACCATGATTGACAGAGGAAGAACAATGACTCCAAGCGCCACCCTCCTTTTGAAGCTTCCAGTCTGTTATTCGAACTCAATCAGCATGACAGAGTGATCTCCAGCCTTGTCCTCGTCAACACTCACACCTGTGTTAATGAGAGAATCACTGACATGATGTCAGCTGGTCCTTTTGTGGCAGGGCTGAAATGCAGTGGAAATGTTTTTGGGGGATTCAGTTCATTTTCATGGCAAAGAGGGACATTGCAATTAATTGCAATTCATCTGATCACTCTTCATAACATTCTGGAGTATATGCAAATTGCCATCATACAAACTGAGGCAGCAGACTTTGTGAAAACTAATATTTGTGTCATTCTCAAAACTTTTGGCCACGACTGTATGTGTAGAAGGCTTGGCATAAATGGCAGCAGAAGGTGAATGTTGAACTTTTGTTGCACACATATCAAGATGATGCTGCGTGGCATTTTGCGCAAAAACACTGTTGGTGTGATCGAGGCGTTACTGGTGAGCAGCTGTCTCGACTAGGTATACAGACACCACCCCAGCATACGCTGATTTACACGTCTTTCACACACACTCGGTTTAGGTTTTGGAAGCAGAAGAACAATGTATAGAAACTAAACCATTAGTTTGTTAAATATGATAGTACTTGACTTGTTGCCTGAATGTTTTAGTCTGCGTTCTCTATACTTATATTCAAATGCAAAAATACATACTGCTATCTGCTCCCTGATGTGGTTTTCTGGAGTAGATGTCTGCAGCTGTAGCAGGTCTCTTCACATGGGCCTGTCTTTGGGGATGGGCCAGGTGGAAAACTTGAAACTTTGTACACACATACAAATGCACATACATTTTTATATGTTATGTGGCCAGTCTTTCCTACCTGGGGACCAATGCTGAAGTCCCATTGGTATCCCAGGACACCTTCCACATTGCCTGTGTGGAAGAGATTATATTCCATATACAGTGGGGAGAACAAGTATTTGAAACACTGCCGATTTTGCAGGTTTTCCTACTTACAAAGCATGTAGAGGTCTGTAATTTTTATCATAGGTACACTTCAACTGCGAGAGACGGAATCTAAAACAAAAATCCAGAAAATCACATTGTATGATTTTTAAGTAATTAATTAGCATTTTATTGCATGACATAAGTATTTGATCACCTACCAACCAGTAAGAATTCCGGCTCTCACAGACCTGTTAGTTTTTCTTTAAGAAGCCCTCCTGTTCTCCACTCATTACCTGTATTAACTGCACCTGTTTGAACTCGTTACCTGTATAAAAGACACCTGTCCACACACTCAATCAAACAGACTCCAACCTCTCCACAATGGCCAAGACCAGAGAGCTGTGTAAGGACATCAGGGATAAAATTGTAGACCTGCACAAGGCTGGGATGGGCTACAGGACAATAGGCAAGCAGCTTGGTGAGAAGGCAACAACTGTTGGCGCAATTATTAGAAAATGGAAGAAGTTCAAGATGACGGTCAATCACCCTCGGTCTGGGGCTCCATGCAAGATCTCACCTCGTGGGGCATCAATGATCATGAGGAAGGTGAGGGATCAGCCCAGAACTACACGGCAGGACCTGGTCAATGACCTGAAGAGAGCTGGGACCACAGTCTCAAAGAAAACCATTAGTAACACACTACGCCGTCATGGATTAAAATCCTGCAGCGCACGCAAGGTCCCCCTGCTCAAGCCAGCGCATGTCCAGGCCCGTCTGAAGTTTGCCAATGACCATCTGGATGATCCAGAGGAGGAATGGGAGAAGGTCATGTGGTCTGAAGAGACAAAAATAGAGCTTTTTGGTCTACACTCCACTCGCCGTGTTTGGAGGAAGAAGAAGGATGAGTACAACCCCAAGAACCCCATCCCAACCGTGAAGCATGGAGGTGGAAACATCATTCTTTGGGGATGCTTTTCTGCAAAGGGGACAGGACGACTGCACCGTATTGAGGGGAGGATGGATGGGGCCATGTATCGCGAGATCTTGGCCAACACCCTCCTTCCCTCAGTAAGAGCATTGAAGATGGGTCGTGGCTGGGTCTTCCAGCATGACAACGACCCGAAACACACAGCCAGGGCAACTAAGGAGTGGCTCCGTAAGAAGCATCTCAAGGTCCTGGAGTGGCCTAGCCAGTGTCCAGACCTGAACCCAATAGAAAATCTTTGGAGGGAGCTGAAAGTCCGTATTGCCCAGCAACAGCCCTGAAACCTGATGGATCTGGAGAAGGTCTGTATGGAGGAGTGGGCCAAAATCCCTGCTGCAGTGTGTGCAAACCTGGTCAAGAACTACAGGAAACGTATGATCTCTGTAATTGCAAACAAAGGTTTCTGTACCAAATATTAAGTTCTGCTTTTCTGATGTATCAAATACTTATGTCATGCAATAAAATGCAAATTATTTACTTAAAAATCATACAATGTGATTTTCTGGCTTTTTGTTTTAGATTCCGTCTCTCACAGTTGAAGTGTACCTATGATAAAAATTACAGACCTCTACATGCTTTGTAAGTAGGAAAACCTGCAAAATCGGCAGTGATCCAAATACTTGTTCTCCCCACTGTATATACTGAATTAGGTCTGGTACAGTTTAAAAAATATATCCTTGATACTTCTCTCAAATACTGTATGTCAACTTGATTTAATGTGTATCAGTAAGGCCTAGTTCAGAAAGGAAACACCACGTGTACGTTTAACCATTTAATCATATATTAGAAAAGAGTACAATGCAATGTCTTGGCATTAGGCTCTGCTCCTTCAGGGTAGCTCACTGCCAGAGTGAAGCGTCATTTAAAGATGATCAAATAACTACAGGTAGTGAGCAGGATATGCTATACCAAATCCCCTGAATGAAGAAACACAGAACCCTGGGATATCAGAAAACAGCAAGCATAGCGAGTAACAGCTCACCTGTATTGCTCACCTGAGGTAGAGTACCTTATGATAAACTGTAGACCACACTATCTACCAAGCGAGTTCTCATCTATATTATTCGTAGCCGTCTATTTATCACCACAGACCGATGCTGGCACTAAGACCGCACTCAACCAACTCTATAAGGCCATAAGCAAACAAGAAAATGCTCATCCAGAAGTGGCCGGGGACTTTAATGCAGGCAAACTTAAATCAGTTTTACCAAATTTTTACCAGCATATCACATGTGCAACCAGAGGAAAAAAACTCTAGACCACCTTTACTCCACACACAGTGTCATGACTTCCTCCGAAGTCGGTCCCTCTCCTTGTCCGGGCGACGTTCGGCGGTCGACGTCACCGGTCTTCTAGCCATCGCCGATCCACCTTTAATTTTCCATTTGTTTTGTCTTGTCTTCCCACACACCTGGTTTCAATTCCATCAATTCCATGTTGTGTATTTAACCCTCTGTTCCCCACATGTCCTTGTCCGGTATTGTTTATTGTAAGTGCTTGTGCACTTACAATAAACTGGTCTGGTGTGCGTCGGGTTTTGTACCCATTTATTTATTGTTCTGGTTTCCGTTGGGTTTTTATTATTAAACTGCGCTGTTGGAAACACAGTTTTTGCTCTCCTACGTCTGACTTCTCTGCCGCCAGTACGCACCCCTTACACACAGAGATGCATAAAAAGCTCTCCCCCAACCCTCCATTTGGCAAATCTGACCATAATTATATCCTCCTGATTCCTGCTTACAAGCAAAAACTAAAGCAAGAAGTACCAGTGACTCGCTCAATACAGAAGTGGTCAGATGACGCGGATGCTACGCTACAGGACTGTTTTGCTAGCACAGACTTAAATATGTTCCGGGATTCATTCAATGGCATTGAGGAGTATACCACCTCAGTCATCGTCTTCATCAGTAAGTGCATCTACAGCATCGTCCCCACAGTGACTGTACGTACCCCAAACAGAAGCCATTGTCACGTTCTGACCTTAGTTCCTTTTTTATGTCTTTGTGTTAGTTTGGTCAGGGCGTGAGTTGGGGTGGGCAGTCTATGTTATTTTTTCTATGTTATTGTATTTCTGTGTTTGGCCTGGTATGGTTCTCAATCAGAGGCAGCTGTCGATCATTGTCTCTGATTGAGAATCATACTTAGGTAGCCTGTTTTCCCCATTTTGGTTGTGGGTGTTTATTTTCTGTGTAGTGTCTGTTCACCTTGCAGAACTGTTTCGTTTTCTCATCATGTGCCTTCTCCCAGAGCCAGGCCTCCTGTGTGTATCTCCATTCCAGTGATAATCCATGGCAAGAAGCCTCCAGTGATAATCCATGGCACGAAGCCTCCAGTGATGATCCATGGCACGAAGCCTCCAGTGATGATCCATGGCACGAAGCCTCCAGTGGTGATCCATGGCAAGAAGCCTCCAGTGATGATCCATGGCACAAAGCCTCCAGTGATAATCCATGGCAAGAAGCCTCCAGTGATAATCCATGGCACGAAGCCTCCAGTGATGATCCATGGCAAGAAGCCTCCAGTGATAATCCATGGCAAGAAGCCTCCAGTGATAATCCATGGCACGAAGCCTCCAGTGATGATCCATGGCAAGAAGCCTCCAGTGATAATCCATGGCATGAAGCCTCCAGTGATGATCCATGGCAAGAAGCCTCCAGTGATAATCCATGGCACGAAGCCTCCAGTGATGATCCATGGCACGAAGCCTCCAGTGATGCTCCATGGCACGAAGCCTCCAGTGATGATCCATGGCACGAAGCCTCCAGTGAGGATCCATGGCACGAAGCCTCCGGTGAGGATCCATGGCATGAGGCCTCCAACGAAGGACGTCAGTCCGGAGCCTCCAGCAACGCCTTCTAGTCCGGAGCCTCCAGCGTCGCCCTCTAGTCCGGAGCCTCCAGCGACGCCCTCTAGTCCGGAGCCTCCAGCGTCGCCCTCCGGTCAGGAGCTGCCAGAGCCGCCCGTCTGTCCTGAGCTGCCAGAGCCGCCCGTCAGTCAGGAGCTGCCAGAGCCGCCCGTCTGTCCTGAGCTGCCAGAGCCGCCCGTCTGTCCTGAGCTGCCAGAGCCGCCCGTCTGTCAGGAGCTGCCGGAGCCGCCCGTCAGTCAGGAGCTGCCGGAGCCGCCCGTCAGTCAGGAGCTGCCGGAGCCGCCCGTCAGTCAGGAGCTGCCGGAGTCGCCCTTCAATACGGCGCTGCCGGGGATCGCCCTTCACTGGGGTGCTGCCGGAGTCTCCCGCCTGTCCGGCGCTGCCGGAGTCTCCCATCTATTCGGGTTCCGCTGCAAGGGTTCCCAGTCCGAGGTCGGCGGCGAGGGTCGCCGCTCCAAAGGCGCCACGTAAGCGGGCAAAGACTATGGTGGAGTGGGGTCCACGTCCCGCGCCAGAGCCGCCACCGCGGACAGACGCCCACCCAGACCCTCCCCTATAGGTTCAGGTTTTGCGGCCGGAGTCCGCACCTTTGGGGGGGGGGGGGTACTGTCACGTTCTGACCTTAGTTCCTTTTTTATGTCTTTGTGTTAGTTTGGTCAGGGCGTGAGTTGGGGTGGGCAGTCTATGCTCTTTTTTCTATGTTATTGTATTTCTGTGTTTGGCCTGGTATGGTTCTCAATCAGAGGCAGCTGTCGATCATTGTCTCTGATTGAGAATCATACTTAGGTAGCCTGTTTTCCCCATTTTGGTTGTGGGTGTTTATTTTCTGTGTAGTGTCTGTTCACCTTGCAGAACTGTTTCGTTTTCTCATCGTTGTTATTTTGTGTAGTGTTCAGTTTTATATTAAATTATGACGAACACTTACCACGCTGCATTTTGGTCCTCTTCTCCTTCACCAGACGAGAATCGTTACAGCCATGGATTACAGGCAACATCCGCATTGAGCTAAAGGCTAGAGCTGCCACTTTCAAGAAGTGGGACACTAATCCGGATGCTTATAAGAAATCCCGCTATGCCCTTAGACGAACCATCAAACAAGCAAAGCGTCAATACTGGATTAAGATTGGATTGGATTATCAGGACGTGTACTCAAAGCATACGCAGACCAACTGGCAAGTGTGTGTCTTCACTGACATTTTCAATCTCTCCCTGACTGAGTCTGTAATACCTACATGTTTCAAGCAGACCACCATAGTCCCTGTTCCCAAGGAAGCAAAGGTAACCTGCCTAAATGATTACTGCCCCGTAGCACTCACGTCGGTAGACATGACTGGCTTCCAATTGAGAGACGAGCTTAAAGTTTTCTTTACTGACCATCATT
The DNA here is from genome assembly GCF_016432855.1 of Salvelinus namaycush. NCBI lineage: Eukaryota > Metazoa > Chordata > Actinopteri > Salmoniformes > Salmonidae > Salvelinus > Salvelinus namaycush. The sequence continues at coordinate 14,985,529 of NC_052344.1, forward strand.
TTCACTTGTCTGACCGCTTGCATGATGACGAGTTTCTCACACGACTGGCTTATCTGGGTGATGTTTTTTCTCGCCTGAATGATCTGAATCTAGGATTACAGGGACTCTGCAACTATATTCAATGTGCCGGACAAAATTGAGGCTATGATTAAGAAGTTGGAGCTCTTCTCTGTCTGCATTAACAAGGACAACACACAGGTCTTTCCATCATTGTATGATTTTTTTGTGTGCAAATGAACTCAAGCTTACGGACAATGTCAAATGTGATATAGCGAAGCACCTGAGTGATTGGGTGCGCAATTACGCAGGTACTTTCCCAAAACGGATGACGCAAACAACTGGATTCGTTATCCCTTTCATGCCCTGCCTCCAGTCCACTTACTGATATCTGAACAAGAGTGCCTCATCGCAATAGCAACAAGCGGTTCTGTGAAAATGTAATTTAATCAGAAGCCACTGTCAGATTTCTGGATTGGGCTGCGCTCAGAGTATCCTGCCTTGGCAAATCGCGTTGTTAAGACACTGATGCCCTTTGCAACCACGTACCTATGTGAGAGTGGATTCTCGGCCCTCACTAAATACAGGCACAGACTGTGTGTGGAAAATGATTTAAGACTGAGACTCTCTCTAATACAACCCAACATTGCAGAGTTATGTGCATCCTTTCAAGCACACCCTTCTCATTAACCTGTGGTGAGTTATTCACAATTTTCGATGAACAAATAAGGTTTTATATGTAAGATGGTTAAATAAAGAGCAAAATTATTGATTATTATTATGTTATTATTTGTGCCCTGGTCCGATTAGAGCTCTGTCACTTCCCACAAGCCGGGTTGTGACAAAAACTCACACTCATTCTTATGTTTAATAAATGTATCGTATAGTGTGTGTGTGGCAGGCTTACAATGATGACAAAAAACAACATATGAGAGTGCGCTGACCCTGGTGCTAGAGGGGGTACGCAGCTGGAGGCTGAATGTTTTGAAGGGGTACGGGACTATAAAAAGTTTGGGAACCACTGCCTTAGATCATACCTATGTGAGAATGCTGTTCATTGACTATAGCTCAGCGTTCAACACAATAGTGCTCACGAAGCTCATCACTAAGCTAAGGATCCTGGGACTGAACACCTCCCTCTGCAACTGGATCCTGGACTTCCTGATGGGCTGCTCCCAGGTGGTAAGGGTAGGCAACAACACGTCTGCCACGGTGATCCTCAACACTGGGGACCCTCAGTGGTGTGTACTTAGTCCCCTCCTGTCCTCCCGGTTCACCCACGACTGCGTGGCCAAACACGACTCCAACACCATCACCGACAACGATGAGACAGCCAATAGAGAGGAGGTCAGAGAACTGGCAGTGTGGTGACAGGACAACAACATCCTCTCAACATCCTCTCAAAGGAGCTAATCGTGGACTACAGGAAAAGGCGGGCTGAACAGGCCCCCATTAACATCGACGGGGCTGTAGTGTCCACATCACCAACAAACTATCATGGTCCAAACACACCACGACAGTCGTGAAGAGGGCACGACAAAACCTTTTCCCCCTCAGGAAACTGAAAAGATTTTGCATGGGTCCCCAGATCCTCAAAAGGTTTTACAGCTGCACCATCGAGAGCATCCTGACCGGTTGCATCACCACCTGGTATGGCAACAGCTCGGCATTTAACCGTAAGGCGCTACAGAATGTAGTGCGTATGGCCCAGTACATCACTGGGGCCAAGCTTCCTGCCATCCAGGACCTATATAATAGGCAGTGTCAGAGGAAAGCCCATAAAATTGTCAGAGACTCCAGTCACCCAAGTCATAGACTGTTTTCTCTGCTACTGCACGGCAAGCGGTACCGGAGAGCCAAGTCTCGGACCAAAAGGCTCATTAACAGCTTCTACCCCCAAGCCATTAGACTGCTGAACAATTAATCAAATGGCCACCGGACTATTACATTGACCCCCCACTCCATTTTGTTTTCTACACTGCTGCTACTCACTGTTTATTATTTATGCATAGTCACTTCACCCCTACCTACATGTACAAATTACCTCAACTAACCTGTACCCCCGCACACTGACTCGGTACCGGTACCCCCTGTATATAGCCTCGTTATTGTTATGTTATTGTGCTACACTTTAGAATTGTTTATTTTTTACTTTAGTTTATTTGGTAAGTATTTTCTTAACTCTTCTTGAACTGCACTGTTGGTTAAGGGCTTGTAAGTAAGCATTTCACGGTAAGGTCTACACTTGTTGTATTCATAGTTTGATTTGATTTGATGCCAACACACTCTGGTTTCCCTTCTGGCTTCGCTTTATTTATTTGTTAAAATGTCACTTCAAAAGACCAAGCTGGAGCATCAACAGAAACAGTCATACAGCTTCCTTTTAGTTTGGAAATCTGGACATAGAAATATAATATGCAGAACTGACACAATGATCTGACTGTCTTTTTCTACCACATGTCAGGCATTCCTATATCTTTCCTACAGAGGGCAATGTTGCAACAATAATAAACACTGCCACTTAACATCAGCATCTGTGCCTTGATCCATTTTACAAAGCAAAACAACATACAACTAATTTTGTAAACACTATGGTGGGCTATATACTATATCACCACCTATCATTCTTCCAATCAAATAAGGTGTTATCTTGTTTTCTCATTCCTCAGAAAGTGATACATTATTGAGGCTACAGACATCTTTTCCTGGAGGTAAATGTGTAATCCCTGTAATCATTCCACATAGCTCTAAATGGATTGATCTGTATTTACTGATGTAATCTAATACAATTAGCCGACAACGTTACCTCACCAACTGCATGAGCACACTCAGGACCTTTAAGTTTATTCAGTTGTCAGGTAGAGTTGCTGAAGCCAGTTAACGTCAGTCACATCCCCAATGAAATGCTCTTGCAGACACTTTCCTAGTAGCTATATACCTATAACACCAAACCTTAAAGTCAACTCTCATTTGTATGTTAAGCCTTTTATTTTGTTACTGATACCACAATGAATGTGTTCATTTGATGCTCCAATTTGGATGTTCTAAGAACTTTTGGAATGTGAAGAGCAGTCTTTGTTTACAGTGTTTGGAGCTCATGTTTGACTAGCAAATGTTGTGCAGTAGCCTACTGTGTCTATATCCATTACATGACTGAAAGCATTCCATGAACGTGTGCTTGACTTGACTATGCGAGAAGTGATGTAAACACAACCATTATGTTGAAGCATTACTTCACATCTCTAAGGTCAACCACCTGTCATATCTGGCACTCCCTCAAGATGTCTACATTAAATAAGCGCCAGATGTTTTCAATCAAGTATCTAGTTTGCTTGGGTGGAGCACTGTCTTTGTAGCAGTGGTGTAAAATACTTAAGTAAAGATCATTTAAAGTACTAGTTCAGTAGTTTTTGTGGGTATCTGTACTTTACTATTTATATTTTTTACAACTTATACTTTTACTGTACTACATTCCAAAAGAAAATAATATACTTTTTACTCCATACATTTCCCCTGACACCCAAAAGTACTTGTTACATTTTGAATGCATGAAAAATGGTCCACTTCACACACTTCTCAAGATAACATCCCTGGTCATCCCTACTGCCTCTGATCTGGCAGACTCACTAAACACACATGCTTTGTTTGTAAATTATATTTGAGTGTTGGAGTGTGCCACTGGCTATCTGTAAATAAATAAAAAAAACAAGAAATGGTGTCGTCTGTTTTGCTTAATATAAAGAATTTGAAATGATTTATACTTTTACTTTTGACACTTAAGTATATTTAAAAACAAATACTTTTAGATTTTTACTAAAGTGGGGCGGCAGGTAGTGGGGCGGCAGGTAGCCTAGTGGTTAGAGTGTTGGACTAGTATCCAAAAGGTTGCAAGATTGAATCCCCGAGTTGACAAGGTAAAAATCTGTTGTTCTTCCCCTGAACAAGGCAGTTAACCCACTGTTCCTAGGCCGTCATTGGAAATAAGAATTTGTTCTTAACTGACTTGCCTAGTTAAATAAAGGTAGATTTTTTTTTGAGTAGTATTTTACTGGATCATTTTCTATTAAGGTATCTTTACTTTTACTCAAGTATGACAGTTGGGTACTTTTTCCACCTCTGCTTTGTAGTTGTTATTCAACTCTCAGACATAGATGGAGAAAATAAAAAATGTATTTTTGGGATCTTTTGAAAGGCAACCAGCGATGAAAGCTAAGGCATGCAGAGTCTTGTCTCTTTTCCTAATCCCCCACACTGAATCTCATTGCTAGTGGTGTGCTGCATTAGAGGGAATTATCATCCACTGAATTACGTTCACACAGAGAAGAACTCTGGAAGATAATGAAGCCATTGAGGCCTGTACTATGCAGCACTCACCCCAGCATTGTGGAGAGTCGTTCCATATATCAGCTTCATGAGGTGGAGCCCATATAACACGCCAAAATATCCCTCTGATCTCTTAAGAATGTATGGAATCTAGTAATACCCTCTATGATGTAACAAACATTGTGAGGCCGTGCCATGGAAACCGCTAAGTATGCAAAGGTTTTTGGTCTTTGTCAAGAACCTTTTTGAGAGAGGGTTTGAAAGTGTTTAAAACACCATATTATCTTGTTGAGGTCACCGTTTCTTCCTGGCGGTTTTGACCACAGATTGAAACTTTTGGGTGGAAAATCGCAGCGGGGGTTTGAGAGAGAGAGAGAAGATCTTATCGATTATACTATGAATCAGTGTGTCCTCCCCACATCCCTCCTTTTCAGTCCAGCTCTTTCCCGAGCAGTGATTTACGCACGCACGCACGCACGCACGCACGCACGCACGCACGCACGCACGCACGCACGCACGCACGCACGCACGCACGCACGCACACACACACACACACACACACACACACACACACACACACACACACACACACACAGAATAGAGAATAGTTGATAAAATAACGTTTGACTTACACACGCTATCCTGTTTGTGTGAGTAGAGTAGGTCAGTAACTTATACAGACTCTTCCGTCTCTCATCTGGCTCTCCTCCAAAATGGGAGTCACAAAGGCAGGACATTTCAGTCACAAATCAAGTTAAAGGACAAGCTTAAAGTAATTTCATATACCATACAAAATTCTCAGGAAGTCTCACAGGCCACAACTTTAATATTTTATTTGTATTTGTTTATCACTTGTGGTGTACCGTGTATATAAAACGCAAAAATATTTTAACATGTGCATGGATTTTTGGCACTGTGGATTTGCTTTAGAATTCCTCTATGTCTGTATCTGGCTTTAGTGAACTGTTATATACCACGTCTGTCCTTGTGTCAACCAACAGTAGATACTAAATAAATCAAATGAAATACTAAATCCACCCACAGTATTAACGTCCAACAATACTGTAACAGCAAACAGATGGCATTGCATATTGCCTTTGGGATCTTCCATAATGGCAAACACAATAAAACATCATCCAATCTCGTAATCCAAATCCGAGCCTAGTTTCTGAATGAAAGAGCTGATCATGGACTTTGTACCATAATGACATCATAGCCAATGCACTTACCACTGCAGATCGACTCCGTAATGGTAACTTGTGTATATAGACAAGTTATCGTTACTCATTGTGTATTTATTATTACCTTTACTATTACGTGTTATTACATTTTTATTATTTTGCTATTTTCTTTCTCTCTGCATTGTTGGGAAGGAACTGCAAGTAAGCATTTCACTGTTAGTCTATAACTGTTTTTTGCAAAGTATGTGACAAATAAAATTTGATTTGATTGGAAGACTGGCGTAATTTAAAATAACCAGGTAATTGAACAGAGGTATTTAAGTCTTGAGCAGTCCATTATTTTGTAACATTGACTATATCCTGAAAGCTGTAGACAAACATCTGTCAAAGATCCTAGAGGCTTCATCTGGTTAGGCATGAAGGTCAGAACATGGAGCCTTTTAATTCCTGAAGGTTCAGAGGGTGAGGTCAAATCAAATCCCTCCTAACCTATTGGAACTTAACACAGGTCATTGGGAATACCTGAACAACCTCGATGGGGTGTCCTTAATAAACATCTTGCTTGATACAATATGTAATGACTGAGAGAAACAGATTGGTACAATCTAAGGCCAAGTGGCAAACAATAATGCAAGCACTAGGGATGGGGGTGTGAGCAGGTGGGTCTGTCAGCATATGCGCTGCTGGTGTTGAAGTCAGGTGCAGGAGAGCAGAGAGTTGTGATCAGGCGCACACTTTATTCGGCAGAAGCAAACAACAGACGGACGCAACAGTGTCCAACAAACCTCCAGCCAAGGGCAAAAGTGCAAAGCGCGACAAAGTCACAAATAAGCAAAAATGTTTAACAATTAAACATACTCCGGGTTGAACCATAGTACCCGGGGGAAAAACCAGCTAGGCGCGTCAATACAAAACACGTAACAAAACAATCCCACACAAAGACATGGGGGGGAACAGAGGAATATATATATATGCAGTTGAATAGGGAATGTAAACTAGGTGTGCGGGGAACAAGACAAAACAAATGGAACAATGAAAAATGGAGCGGCGATGGCTAGAAGGCCGGTGACGTCGACCGCCGAATGCTGCCCGAACAAGGAGGGGAGCCGACTGACAGGATCTGGGCAGATGAGATGTAGTGTGTGTCTGTAAGTTGTTGTTCGTAAAATATTTGTTTTATGTAAATGTAAAACAAAAGTAAATATTATTCCCCCAACTTTTTTTATTATATATATATGTTTTGTCCTGTGTAATATATTGATTCTCTCCAAGTGCTCTTAATCACCACATCATACTCCCACACCCTCTCTTTTTCTGCTTACGCATGTATAGGGAGTGGGCTGGTTGAGCGGAAATGAGGGGAGCGAGAGAAGTGATTAGGGATTCTGCCTGATCAGCACCACACGCAGTGCTCATGATTAATGCTCATAGTACTCTAGAATGAGAATTGCTTTCTACATCCCTCAATCTAGTTACCAGTCTCAGAGTTTACAGTGGAAATACACTCACTTTCAAATCTAATACTGTCATGTTGTGTTGATCATCTTTTAACAGGCTTTAGGATCAGTGACATAGCCAGGATTAAATATATATCCCAGTAATAAAACAACCACTCTAAAGGGTCAGTTAAGGGCACATTGCTAAAGCTACAACTGAACCAGCTGGTTCGTAGTGTTCCTTACGAACACTCTTAAGAAACTGCCATGATGCTTCAGAGGAAATCACTTCAGTGTCATTGCTTGTCATTTCATGTACTGTCAGGTATATAGTAATTCTTATGACAGTGTCACAACAATGTTTAGTGTCTACTTACAGTAGGGTTAGCCTCGCGCGTCCATCCTGATCTCGCAAACTTACATGAAGTGAAAGGAAAGTTCAGCGCAGTGGTCAGGCTGGTGGATCAGGCTAACTTAGCCTCTAAACAGAACACTAAACACAATACTAGAGTACACAGCATATAGTCATGTTTTGGTATCACCCTGACCCTACCTTAAGAGCCAATGTACTGTATACTGTAATGAGTAGAAGAGCCCTCCTGCTCTGACCAAGAGGACAAGATAGATGGATATTTTCCTCCTCCCCTGATATGCCACATTTCACTGGTCATGCTCCTAATGAAACTGAAATTAATACTGAAAATAGTCCAAAATTATCCACCATGTAAACATTGAAGTCTATATAAAGAACATAATTTCGGTCCACAGTAATTCAGAGATGAAATATTCAAAACTGTTTATGTTTTTGTGCGTACATGTCCGTCTCCCTTTAAATAAACAGTGTGACTGAACAAGAACCTGACCTTTCTCTCTCTTAGAAAGGCTTGACAAAAAGAGTCATGTTTCTGTAAGGCGATTGAAAAGGTCAAACTCACCAGTATGTGTGACATATTTCCAGGCACTTTGTAATGTAACGTTAATGTGCACCTTGTTTTCTGGACCTCTCTCTCTGTGTTTCCATGCTGCAGGAGTTTCTTTGTCAAGGGCTTGTTTGTCGTTGCCATGGGGCAGCTTGAAGTCCATAAGACCAAGCAACAATAGAGGGTTTAAGATTTGATTTACAGCAGCCTACATACTGTATGCTGACCCACACCCCTACTGCCATTGGTGACATATTTAACCTGCCATCTTGTGATAGTCAACCATCTGATCCTATGGATGAAACCTAAATGTTACATTTAATACAATGAGTGAAATCCAATGTTGATGTGTTTATTGTTAGAGATATAACAATTAAAGGGACATTACATTCCAAAATCACATTCATTTCGTGAAATCTATTCAGACCTTGAAAGTGGTCGTCTGTTGAGATAAGTCCATGTCTTGGGTCATCTGTTGTAGTCATACACTGAGTGTACAAAACATTAAGAACACCTTCCTATTATTGAGTTGCACCCCCCCCGTGTTTTTTCGTGTTCGTCTTTCTTTAATAAAACAAGTATGTATTCAAACCACGCTGCGTTTTGGTCCGATCCATGCTCCTCTTCAGACGAGGAGGAGGACGAGCGTTACAGAATCACCCACCAACCAAGGACCAAGCAGCGGGGTAACAGGCAGCGGCAGCAGGAGCAGAGTCTGGATTACACTACGTGGGAGGAGATCGACAGGTGGGCGATCGACCCAAGGAGAATGCCGGAGCCCGCCTGGGATTCTCTGGAGCAGTGTGAGGAGGGATACCGGCGAATGGAGGCAGCATGACGATGCGGTAGGAAGCCTGTGAGTCAGCCCCAAAAAATTCTTGGGGGGGGGGGCTACAAGGGAGTGTGGCGAAGTCAGGTAGGAGACCTGCGCCAACTCCCCGAGCTTACCGTGGAGAGCGAAAGTACGGGCAGACACCGTGTTATGCGGTAAAGCGCACGGTGTCTCCTGTACGTGTGCTTAGCCCGGTGCGGGTTATTCCACCTCCCCGCACTGGCCGGGCTAGATTGAGCATTGAGCCAGGTGCCATGAAGCCGGCTCAACGCGTCTGGTCTCCAGTGCGTCTCCTCAGGCCGGCATACATGGCACCAGCCTTACGCATGGTGTCCCCGGTTCGCCAACACAGCCCAGTGCGGGTTATTCCACCTCCCCGCACTGGTCGGGCTACGGGGAGCATTCAACCAGGTAAGGTTGGGCAGGCTCGGTGCTCAAGGGAGCCAGTACGCCTGCACGGTCCGGTATATCCGGCGCCACCTCCCCGCCCCAGCCCAGTACCACCAGTGCCTACACCACGCACCAGGCTTCCTGTGCGTCACCAGAGCCCTGTTCCTCCTCCACGCACTCTCCCTGTGGTGCGCGTCTCCAGCCCAGTACCTCCAGTTCCGGCACCACGCACTAGGCCTACTGTGCGCCTCAGCCGGCCAGAGTCTGCCGTCTGTCCAGTTCCGCCTGCACTGCCCGTCTGGCTGACCTGGCTGACCTGCCAGAGCCGTCAGCCAGCCATGACCTGCCAGAGCCGTCAGCCAGCCATGACCTGCCAGAGCCGTCAGCCAGCCATGACCTGCCAGAGCCGTCGCTCAGTCCGGAGCTGCTCCTCAGTCCGGAGCTGCCCCAAAGTCCGGAGCTGCCCCTCAGTCCGGAGCTGCCCCTCAGTCCGGAGCTGCCCCTCAGTCCGGAGCTGCCCCTTAGTCCGGTGCTGCCCCTTAATCCAGTGGGGTTTATATGGAGGGTCGACATTAAAAGGAGGCCACGGAAGCGGGGATTAACTATGGTGGGGTGGGGACCACGTCCAGAGCCAGATCCGCCATCGTGGACAGATGCCACCCAGACCCTCCCCTATAGGTTCAGGTTTGCGGCCGGAGTCCGCACCTTGGGGGGGGGGTACTGTCACGTTCTGACCTTAGTTCCTTTTTTATGTCTTTGTGTTAGTTTGGTCAGGGCGTGAGTTGGGGTGGGCAGTCTATGTTATTTGTTTCTATGTTTAGGGTTGTTAACTAGCCTGATATGGTTCTCAATCAGGGGCAGGTGTTTTACGTTTCCTCTGATTGAGAACCATATTTAGGTAGGCTGTTCACACTGTTTGTTTGTGGGTGATTGTTCCTGTGTCAGTGTTTGTGCCACACGGGACTGTTTTCGTTCGTTTCGTTAATTTCATTCGTGTGTTCCTTCCTGTTCGTGCGTTCATGTTATATGTTCACAAGTTCAGGTCTGTTAACGTCGTTTATTGTTTTGTAGTTTATCAAGTGTTTTTTCGTGTTCGTCTTTCTTTAATAAAACAAGTATGTATTCAAACCACGCTGCGTTTTGGTCCGATCCATGCTCCTCTTCAGACGAGGAGGAGGACGAGCGTTACACCTTATGCGAGCCAGACCAGTTCATATGGGAGGAGCCTATCTCCTGTTTCTATATCGTGAGGCAGCTTTATGTAGAAGCACCCTCCCTGGACAGGACACTAGTCTATCGCAGGGCCTTACCATGAATCTATCTCCTTAATGCCAAGCAGAGACACATCAGGTCCCATTTTTACAGTCTTTGGTATGACTCAGCCAGGCATCATACTCACAACCTTCCAATCTGAGGGTGGATGCTCTAACCACAAGGCCACTGAGTCATAATTGCAAGACCACTCCAAATTCCAAAAGTACTGACCTCAATGTCTCTAGTTTACGGTGTGATTGTTTCATTCCAGCTAAGAGAACACAGTCTGCCCTCACCATAACTCTCCTCAGGTCCAGCTCTTTTAGAAGTGAGTCTGCTGATTGGAGTATGAAGGCCAGTGATTCACAGCTCTCAACTGAAAGACTAAGTCTAAACAATCTATAGAAGCAAAGAAAATATAATTCCTACAGAGTGTCATATATTTGTCCCCAATGCTGTTGTGTCTTGTATCGTATCAAAGTGTCAAAGTGAATAAAAAAAATAACACACCAAAGCCCCTAAGGTCTAAAATTGTATAATTATTTATAGTTATTGTCAAGTGTCAGTGTGCGGCGGTTAGGACGGAGTCAGGCGCAGGACACATAACTGAGTAAAAAGACGTACTTTACTCAAAAAAAGAAACAACAATGATTTCCACGCAGGGAAAAACACACCAGCTCACAGAAGTCTTTAACACTAAACAAAGAACAAACACGCACAAAACCATGTGGGAACTAGAGGGTTAAATAGGGAATAAATTATAACGTAATGGGAACCAGGTGTGTACAATCAAGACAGAACAACATAGAAAAAGAAACGAAGATCGGTGGCAGCTAGAAAGCCGGTGATGTCGACCGCCGAACGCCGTCCGAACAAGGAGAGGCACCAACTTCGGCGGAAGTGGGGACAGTTATGTGGTATGTGTGAGTTTGGCATTTTGTTATTATTGTACTTACATTGCCTTTCTACGTTTCCTCACAGCAGGGATCAGTCTCTCACTCCCCCAACCAGATATGTTATATTTTCTCATGTCAAACTCATCCAGCACGCCCTTTGACATCAGCATAGCATTGGGCAGTGCTGAGCAGTGTGTACTTGAAAGCTCTTTTCTTGCTTGCTCGCTAGCCTAACTTCCTTTCATGGGAAATGTTAGCTAGTTAACATTAGCCTTCTACATCTAGCTACATATTGAACTTCCATCCTCTCAGTCCAGGGGCACAATGTATGAATTAATGGTTGGATCAGAATCACTGTTATAATCATTGGCCGGTAAAACCACAAGTCCAAATCCCTGTCTCCAGCCATGGCTAATTTAGAAAAGGGCCAAATTTAGCTAGCTAGCTAGCCACCGAAGGACAACAACACAACGAAGTGCAACAATTCAAGTTGTTTCTGTCAATTACGTATTTCTCTCGATGTGATAGGGGTGAAGCCAAATCAAAACTGTCTTCCCTTGACACTTTTTTTGGTGCTCCAGGACCATTAACGGTTTAGCTCAACACTGATTGGCTATTATTTTATTATTTTATTTTTAATCAAGGGAGGCCAAATGCTCGCTGGTGGAAAAGGCTATGGGCGGAAACAGTATCATACTCTTTCTGACCAGACAGCATCAGATAGAATGCCTACACATACAGAGACAAAGGGGCGCTGTGTCGCTCGCTCTGATGCTTTCTCCCGTGAGATACATTCAGCCTCTTGCGAATTGTAGGAAAATTATGAAACACAGAGAGACGAAAGAGACGAAAGAGAATTTTTTTTTCTTTTTTTCTTCTTGGTAAATGTTTTGGGGAAGCCTGGCTTCCCTTGGCATCCAATAATACATGCCACTGCAACTGTTTGTGGTTGGATTCCAGTGAGATGCCAAGAAGGAAGTGGAGGAACAGGTCCAGATATCCATTCTCACTTTTCAAGGTTATATCCACTATCATCTTCAGCAACTCATGAACAAACAGGGCTCTGTAGACACATTTTCCAGGAAAAACTCAAGCACCCTAGTGTTCATCTCACACAGCAGTGGGACACATATAGAGAAGCAATGAACTCCTGAAAGCTCAGATGAACATAGCAGTACACCTTCCTCTGATGAAACAAATGTATTCTTGAAGAGTTCTGTGCAAAACCCAAAGTACACTGAAGCATCACTGACATCATGCCATATTCTTCCAGGTCTTTCTTATAGAACAGGATATTGCCCTTCACCAGCTGTTCAAATGCCAGCTGGGCCAGTTTAACAGTTATTTCTTTGTTTGGTTCTTTGTTTGGTTTTATGTCTAGATCATTTACGTCTTGCTTTTCATGTTTGTCTGAATGAGCAGGAGGTGATGTACATCTCAGTCAGAGTTATAATCTCTCCACTCTCATGTCCAACATTTGCTCTAGAACCATGGAATAAATAAGACTGACATGTGACGTGGAGGCTCTCTTCCTGAAGTATTCTACTTTCTGTTTGTCAGTGAACTCTCGTACTTCCGCCACCTTGTCGATGTACTGACGGAGGATCTGATTGGTTGCTGCTGGCCGTGAGGTTATCCAGATGAGAGTTTTGGGAAGCGGATTCCCCTTGAGGAGGTTTATTAGCAACACATCCACTGATGATTTCTCAGTTAATAAATCACTCAACTTCTTGTTCTGATGAAAATGTAAAGGAAGTCTGCTTTCACCCAAACCATCAAAGATGAACGTTATATTATAGTCATGGAATGTTGGTGCATTGTTTAGCTCTTGAAGACTACTGGTCATCTTTAATCAAATTCAACTCTCTGAAAGCGAGCACAAAGATGAAATCAACTTCCTGCTAGCACAAAGATGAAATCAACTTCCTGATTGGCTTGACCTTTTACCCAGTCATGGATGAACTTCTGAATATATACTGCGTTCATCCACCTCTGGCCTGCTCGCCTCCCTACCTCTGAGGAAGTACAGCTCCCGCTCAGCCCAGTCAAAACTGTTCGCTGCTCTGGCACCCCAATGGTGGAACAAACTCCCCCACGACGCCAGGTCAGCGGAGTCAATCACCACCTTCCGGAAACACCTGAAACACCACCTCTTTAAGGAATACCTAGGATAGGATAAAGTAATCCTTCTAACCCCCCCCCCCCCTTAAAAGAGTTAGATGCACTACTGTAAAGTGGTTGTTCCACTGGATATCATAAGGTGAATGCACCAACTTGTAAGTCGCTCTGGATAAGAGCGTCTGCTAAATGACTTAAATGTAAATGTTTTTCTGATGCCAGCAATGCCCTTCGTCATTACAGCTCTGTTGGGTTTCTTATTCTCTTGTCTTTGACCAGGTTTGAGTTTGAATATGTCTTTGCAGTTGAGTGAAGTGTCTGATGATGTTTTTCTTCTCTATGTATCCTCAATTTGCAGAATCTCATGCTCTTTATTAACCCCTTCACTCTCTCCCGGTGTGATGTATAGCTCTGTGTAAATGCCGTTGAGGGACATTTAATCCACTGACATGCCTTCAAACACAAATTCAGACTTCTCCTTCAGCTGGGCTTTATGTTGATCTTTAACTCTCTGTATGACGTCTGTAAGGAGGGAGATTATAACACAAGATACAAACTTATCAGAATTGTCCTTTCGTCACCCGTATGGATGAAACTACTCAGCCACTATAAGGTATAATGTAGTGCTATGTGGTTTAATGGACTTTATATATCAGTAGTGTCATCCTCTGCAACACATTCAAAACCATTTAGCCACATTTACTTATACTGTATGTATGGTAGCACCTCCTATGAGTGCTCTCTTTATAATAATGCATGATACGCGCATGCATATGCAAAATGCAATATAATGCACAATACAATATAAGCTATTAGCGCACCCATGCATTATAATGCCTTATGCATATGCAGTTATAATGAAATATGTTATTTGTCTTTGTTTTGTTTGTCTTTATATTTATCTTCATATTGCAGTGGTACTGGATGCAGCACAATATGGGTTCTGGGTCTCTCAGCACACTGGGGGTAAGTAAAATGGACCAATGTTAAAAGAATCTCCTACAGTGAGTTGTTGATTACTGGAGCAATTATAATGCTTCCATCCTGAGCAGTGATGGTAGACAGGAGATTGGAGGCTGGTCTGTTTACAGAAAGAAAGAGACAAATGTTGTTCTTAAAAAAGGCAGATATGGCTGTGCCTTCTAGGTACCTCCAAATTGCTTTATGTATATCATTTGTTTAGTTTCAGGCTTTGAACAACCCTCCCCCCCACATACACACCTCCCGCTAGCTTTTTATTTTAACACAAATTGTTGAATATGCAGAGAATCACAAAGGCCTTTTAGTTAAAGGCGGGTATCCTCAAAAGCATAACATTGGTAGGGTTGTAGATCATTTTTACATCGTCAACCAAAAGTTCACCACACATCCATCGTCTATTTTGGGTTAGAAAACAATTTTAGGATGATGCAGATGAGACAGTTAATGAGTTTACTGATAAACAGGACATTCCTGCATTCCTGACTGTTAAGTGCTCAGAACCTGAGGAAAAGTGGATCTGCGGTTCCAATTGGTATGTGCAGCTTTAAACCTGTCCACAATGCCTTGCAGTGTCCCATCTACATTACAATGTAATTTACAAGCGTGAGCAGTGAGAGATCTGTAATCCTGGCAACAATAACCAACAACTGGCAATAATATAACTTCTTATTCCGATAGCTGCCATCAAAATAAAAGTTCCCAGTGAAACTGCTTAGTAAATGATAGGAAATCCATGTTCACGTTGATACATTCTGTGCACATCCCAAAGGAGTGGGGTAGTGTAACGATCCTAGCCTGCGCCCTGGACTCAAACTCAGGTCCCTCTAGTTCTAAGGGTAAGGGGAGGACGGCTTATAATAATGGTGAGGGGAGGACTGGTGAGGGGAGGACGGCTTATAATAATGAATGGAGTGAACGGACACATAGAACACATAGAAACCAGGTGTTTGATGTGTTTGAGACCATTCCATTTATTCTGTTCTAGCCATTACTACTAGCCGTCCTCCCCATTTTAAGTGCCGCTAGCCACCACTGTAGGCTACCTACCCTTAGAACTAGACTGGGACCTGAGTTTGAGTCCAGCCCGCAGTTTAATCTTAGTTTAATTGCTACGTTATATTATTAAAATGTAATTTGTATTTTGTTGTATTGCAAAAACATATTGGACTGTACATGAAATTAATTGTGCTTCCATGAAAGTAGGGATCTACCCAGAAACACAATCAATATTTGTTTTCTGTTCAGTTGGCGTAGCAGTCAGGCCTCTTTGTCTTTGTCTTGTCGTGTCCCGTGTATATATCTTTTTATATCTTTTTTCTTCGCATATATTTTTAAAATATTTTTCTTAACCTCAACTTCAACATACTCTCCTGCAACCAGCCTCACCCAATGTGGTATGGATGTGCTATTTTCTTTACTTTAGAACCGGAACCCCCAACAGAAGCTAGCCAGCTAACTAGCCTCTAGCTTGTAGTCAGCTAGCCACTGCTAGCGGTCATCAGCTAACCTTTAGCCCGGACAACTCTGTGCCAGTCTGCACAGTGAGATTCAACCCATCGGACTTCTTCTTCTCCATATCTCTGGATTCCTACTGCAAGCTCTGATCTTTTTCACCTGGATCATTGCAGCTAGCTATCTCCCGGCTAGCTGAAGAGGTTCATCAGCCACTCCTTGGGCTACAATACCTATTTTGCCAATTGGCCTGGACCCCTTTTACTGCCGATACGGAGCCCCGCCGATTCATCACGACTGGACTACCGACGTAATCCGCCCGAGGGGTTTTTTCAACAGGCTCCTCCGTTGCGATGTCCCCTGAATGTCCATCTGCTAGCCTGCTAGCCGCGGCCCGCTAGCTGTCTAGAGCATATCGGACTGTTAGCTGAAGAGGTCCATCAGCCAATTTCTTGGGCTACTATACCTATTTTGCCAATTGGCCTGGACCCTTTTACTACACGGAGCCCTGCTGATCCATCACGACTGGTCTGCCAACGTAACCGCACTAGGGGGCTACAACAGACTTTTTTCGTCGCGACGTCCCTCTAAGGCCCTTCTGCTAGCCCCGGCCCGCTAGCTGTCTGAATCGCCGTGCCTCCAGCTCGCCTAGCTACTCACTGGACACTATGATCACTCGGCTACGCATGCCTCTCCGTAATGTCAATATGCCTTGTCCATTGCTGTTTTGGTTAGTGATTATTGTCTTATTTCACTGTAGAGCCTCCAGCCCTGCTCAATATACCTTAGCTGACCCTTTTGTTCCACCTCCCACACATGCGGTGACCTCACCTGGTTTAAATGGTGTCTCTAGAGACAATACCTCTCTCATCGTCACT
Organism: Salvelinus namaycush; assembly: GCF_016432855.1. Classification (NCBI taxonomy): domain Eukaryota; kingdom Metazoa; phylum Chordata; class Actinopteri; order Salmoniformes; family Salmonidae; genus Salvelinus; species Salvelinus namaycush. Next base: position 15,002,187 of record NC_052344.1, read on the forward strand.
CAATGCCTAGGTTTACCTCCACTGTATTCACATCCTACCATACCTTTGTCTGTACATTATGCCTTGAATCTATTCTACCGTGCTCCGAACGTACTAGACGACCAGTTCGTATAGCCTTTAGCCGTACCCTTATCCTACTCCTCCTCTGTTCCTCTGGTGATGTAGAGGTTAATCCAGGCCCTGCAGTGCCTAGCTCCACTCCCATTCCCCAGGCGCTCTCATTTGTTGACTTCTGTAACCGTAAAAGCCTTGTTTACATGCATGTTAACATTAGAAGCCTCCTCCCTAAGTTTGTTTTATTCACTGCTTTAGCACACTCTGCCAACCCGGATGTCCTAGCCATGTCTGAATCCTGGCTTAGGAAGACCACCAAAAACCCTGAAATGGTCATCCCTAACTATAACATTTTCCGACAAGATAGAACTGCCAAAGGGGGCGGAGTTGCAATCTACTGCAGAGATAGCCTGCAGAGTTCTGTCTTACTATCCAGGTCTGTGCCCAAACAATTTGAGCTTCTACTTTTAAAAATCCACCTTTCCAGAAACAAGTCTCTCACCGTTGCCGCTTGCTCTAGACCACCTTCTGCCCCCAGCTGTGCCCTGGACACCATATGTGAATTTATTGCCCCCCATCTATCTTCAGAGCTCGTGCTGTTAGGTGACCTAAACTGGGACATGCTTAACACCCCGGCCATACTACAATCTAAGCTTGATGCCCTCAATCTCACACAAATTATCAATGAACCTACCAGGTACAACCCCAAATCTGTAAACACACGCACCCTCATAGATATCATCATAACCAACCTGCCCTCCAAATACACTTCTGTTGTCTTCAACCAGGATCTCAGCGATCACTGCCTCATTGCCTGCATCCGTAATGGGTCTGCGGTCAAACGACCACCCCTCATCACTGTCAAACGCTCCCTAAAACACTTCAGTGAGCAGGCCTTTCTAATCAACCTGGCCTGGGTATCCTGGAAGGATATTGACCTCATTCCGTCAGTAGAGGATGCCTCCTGATTATTCTTTAAAAGTGCTTTCCTCACCATCTTAAATAAGCATGCCCCATTCAAAAAATCTAGAACCAGAAACAGATATAGCCCTTGGTTCACTCCAGACCTGACTTCCTTTGACCAGCACAAAAACATCCTGTGGCGTATTGCATTAGCATCGAATAGGTCCCGCGATATGCAACTTTTCAGGGAAGCTAGGAACCAATATACATACACAGGCAGTTAAGAAAGCAAAGGCTAGCTTTTTCAAACAGAAATTTGCATCCTGTAGCACAAACTCCAAAAGGTTTTGAGACACTAAAGTCCATGGAGAATAAGAGCACCTCCTCCCAGCTGCCCACTGCACTGAGGCTAGGAAACTGTCACCACCGATAAATCCACGATAATTGAGAATTTTAATAAGCATTTTTCTACGGCTGGCCATGCTTTCCACCTGGCTACCCCTACCCCGGTCAACAGCCCTGCACCCCCCACAGCAACTTGCCCAAGCCTCCCCCATTTCTCCTTCAACCAAATCCAGATAGCTGATGTTCTGAAAGAGCTGCAAAATTTGGACCCCTACAATTCAGCCGGGCTAGACAATCTGGACCCTCTCTTTCTAAAATTATTTGCTGAAATTGTTGCAACCCCTATTACTAGCCTGTTCAACCACTCTTTCGTATCGTCTGAGCTCCCCAAAGATTGGAAAGCTGCAGCGGTCATCCCCCTCTTCGAAGGGGGAGACACTCCAGACCCAAACCCCTACAGACCTATATATATCCTACCCTGCCTTTCTAAGGAGTTCAGAGTGTCAAATCGGAAGGGCCTGTTGTCCGGACCTCTGGCAGTCTCTATGGGGGTGCCACGGGGTTCAATTCTCGGGCCGACTCTTTTCAGATCTCTTCACATCCGTTGCCAAACCCACTGGCTCCAGGTCATCTATAGGGCTTTGCTAGGTAAAGCCCCGCCTTATCTCAGCTCTCTGGTCACCATAGCAGCACCGACCCATAGCACGCGCTCCAGCAGGTATATTTCACTGGTCACCCCCAAAGCCAATTCCTCCTTTGGCCGCCTTTCCTTCCAGTTCTCTGCTGCCAATGACCGGAACGAATTGCAAAAATCACTGAAGCTGGAGACTCATATCTCCCTCACTAACTTTAAGCACCAGCTGTCAGAGCAGCTCACAGATCACTGCACCTGTACATAGCCCAGCTGTAAATAGCCCATCCAACTACCTCATCCCCAAACTGTTATTTATTTATTTATTATTTTTTGCTCCTTTGCACCCCAGTATCTCTACTTGCACATTCATATTCTGCAGATCTATCACTCCATTGTTTAATTGCTAAATTGTATTTATTTTGCCGCTATGGCCTATTTATTTCCTTACCTCCCTTACCTCATTTGCAAACACTGTATATAGACTTTTTCGGTTGTGTTATTGACTGTATGTTTGTTTATTCCATGTGTAACTCTGTGTTGTTTGTGTCACACTGCTTTGCTTTATCTTGGCCAGGTCGCAGTTGTAAATGAGAACTTGTTCTCAACTGGCCTACCTGGTTAAATAAAAATAAAAAAAGAATAAAAAAGTTCAACATGTGCATAACACATGTTGTAGGCATAATGTTCTTGATTAAAACAAAACAAAATACTTGCAAACGTCACTTATATTTGACTAAATATAGCTTAATATTGTATTAGAGCGTTGGGCCAGTAACCGAAAGATTGCTGGATCGAATCCCTGGGCTGAAAATCTGTCGTTCTGCCCCTGAGCAAGGTGGTAACCCTCTGTTCCCAGGGTGCCGAAGACGTGGATGTCAATTAAGGCAGCCCCACCCACCTCTCTGATTCAGAGGGGTTGAGCTAAATGCAGAAGACACATTTCAGTTGAAGGCATTCAGTTCTACAACTGACTAGGTATCCCCCTTTCCCTTTATAATGTATTTTTTATATTATACGAGGGACCTTTATTGTAAAGGCTGAAGGAATTTACCCGGAAATGATACATACTCTGGTCCCCTTACAGTTGCCAACATTACACAAAAAGGAGCTGGAATCTGATGTCCTACAACGGATTGCACAGTAAACACGCGTGAATATGCAGAGCGCAAACTTTAATTAGGTAGCCTATTTGCACAATATATAAACCTTTGGATTATGCAATAAAATAACCTGCGGAGAACAATTATATATCACCGGATTGAATGCCTGAGCGAATTCAGAGTGGGACCAGAGAAAGAGGGGAGCTTCTCATACACTTTTAGCCGGAGGACTGCGGCTGGAAAGAGGTAAATGGATTTTGCAATAGGCGCAGCCAATGCCTTCGCAGTACAGCGTTAAGAGCAAAAAAAGAGCCCACCATAACTCAAGTATGATGGTGTTTATAGCTGGAAATGTAAAATTGCAGTGGTATAGCCAATGCATTTTCATTCTCACTAAATTAATTCATCTATGTTATTTCTACCAAGAGAAATATACCCACATACATTTTGTGTGGCCTCAAATATTAAGTTTGGGTTCCAAAAAAAGAGTCTGAGCATATAAAAAATACTGCCAAATGGGATTAGGGACATTTTCTCTAATTTAATAGCCTATGGATGTAGGGCCCCCTTGAGTAGGCTAGGTGACCTAAACAAATATCTGAACTGGTTGCAGAGAGAATACCTTGCCACTTTGAATGTCAATAGAATTTGGATTAATAGGAAAAAGTGTGTGTGGTCACTACTGTAACTCGATTCAACTTGTCAACAGGACCTGAAAATGACTACAAATATATATATATATATATATATATATATATATATATTAAACATTGGTGAGCAATTCTTTAAATTTTTTAAATAAATGTATCCAACAACTAGAAATCTTGTGTAATGCTCCAGGCCATCTGAAAGTTGTGTGTGACACAAGGGGCTGGATTCAATCAAACCTGTCATCATGTTCATGCAATAGGCTTTTTCAATGACTGTACTGTGCCATAACATTCATGCTCTCTCCCAAAACTGGAAGCATCTATGTTGAAAATAATCTACAGTGCCTTCACAAAGTATTCACACCCCCTTGACTTGTCCACATTTTGTGTGACAGCCTGAATTTAAAATGGATTAATTTGAGATTGTGTGTCACTGGCCTATGCACAATACCCCATAATGTCAGGGGAATTATGTTTTTAGACATTTTTACAAATTAATAAAAAATGAAAAGCTGAAATGTCTTGAGTCAGCAGTAAAAATGTTTTGCATGGACTCACTCTGTGTGTGATAATAGTGGTTATCATGATTTTTGAATGATTACCTCACCTCTGTACCCCACACATACAATTGTAAGGACCCTCAGTTGAGCAGTGAATTTCAAACACAGATTCAACCACAAAGAACAGGGAGGTTTTCCAATGCCTTGCAAAGTGCACGTAATGGTAGAGGGGTAATAATAAAAAAGCAAACATTAAATATCCTTTTGAGCATGGTGAAGTTTTTATTTAAACTTTGGATGGTGTATCAATACACCCAGTCACTACAAAGATGCAGGTGTCCTTCCTAACTCAGCTGCTGGAGAGGAACGAAAACATGAGGCCTGTGATAGAAAACTGAGGATGGTTCAACATTACTCCACAATATTAACCTAAATGAAAGAGTGGAAAAAAGGAAGCCTCTACAGAATAGAAATATTCAAAAACATGCATCCTGTTTGCAATAAGGCACTAAAGTAAAACTGCCAAATATGTGGAAAATAACTTAACACTTTCTATTCAGGACATAAAGTTATGTTTTGGGCAAATCCAACACATCAGGGAGTACCACTCTTCATATTTTCAAGCATGGTGTTGGCTGCATCATGTTATGGGTATGCTTGTCATCGGCAAGGAATAGGAGTTTTTTAGGATATAAAAATAAATAACGGAATAGAGCTAAGCTCAACCAGGTTTTCCTCTAGGATTTTGCCTAAGTCTGCTTTCCACCAGACACTGTGAGACAAATTCACATATCAGCAGTACAATAACCTAAAACACAAGGCCAAATATACACTGGTGGTTTACTAAGACGACATTGAATGTTCCTGAGTGGCCTAGTTACAGATTTGACATAAATCGGCTTGAAAATCTATGGCAAGACTTGAAAATGGCTGTCTAGCAATGATCAACAACCAACTTGACAGAACTTGAAGAATATTGTACAATTGAGGTTTGCAAAGCTCTAAGAGAAAGACTAAATTGTAATCGCTGCCAAAGGTGGTTCTACAAAGTATCGACTCTGCTGTGAATACTTACATAAATGTTTTATATTTCATTTTCAATACATTTGCAAAAATGTCTAAAAACATGTTTTCACTTTGTCATTATGGGGTATTGTGTGTAGATGGGTGAAAAAACAACAATTTAATCAATTTTGAACTCAGTTTGTAACACAACAAAATGTGGAATAAGTCAAGGAGTGTGAATACTTTCTGGAGGCACTGTAGATGCCTTTCTTTCTTTGACCCCTAATATTCTGAACCTATTTTATAGATCTATTGAGTCTGTCAATTCTTATTTACAATGACGGCCTACCCCGGACGACGCTGGGCCAATTGACTCAGGGGTGTGAATACTTATGTAAATGAGATATTCCTGTATTTAATTTTCAATGGATTTGCAAACATAATAGTGTAGAAGGTGAGGGGGAAAAATCTATTTAATCCATTTTGAATTCAGGCTGTATCACATCAAAGTGTGGAATAAGTCAATTGGTATGAATACTTCTGAAGGCACCTATTTTATGTGACAGTGGTGAAAAAACATAAGCATAAGTGCTGCTTGTTTGAATTGAACCTTCCGTCTCATTTCTTTGTTTGATGTGGCAGTTCTGTTTTCTGCTGACTGTTTGTCTAACAAGTTGGAGTCTGAGTCCCTATTGAGCTTCTTGCCAAGGACATTTAGAGTAGCACTTTATTACATGGTACATAAGTTACCAGGTATTTACTGAAAAGTTACAGGGTACAATGGTAATCACACAATGCAATAACCAATTAATTGTTTGTTTCTTTGGGATTCATTTGAACAGGTACCACTAGGCACCAATAGATACCATGCCATGTTGTTACCAGTTATTTACCAGAAAGTACACATTGTTACTACATATATACATACTGGTAATTTCCTATTAAAGCAGTGGAAATAGTAGGCCTATCGTAAAATAAAGAACCACTGAAAGTAGAACTACAAGTTGTAAAAGGGACAGCAGAAGTTTAAAAAAAGGCAAAAACTCACATCTTTTCAAATTGTTGCTGTTTGCTCTTACGATTTAAAACAGTCCAGAGGGCCTCCTGAGTGGCGCAGTGATCTAAGGCACTGGATCACACTGCATCACACTGCTAGCTGTGCCACTAGAGATTCTGGGTTCGAGTCCAGGCTCTGTCGCAGCCGGCCGCGACCGGGAGACCCATGCGCACAATTGGCCCAGCGTCATTCAGATTAGAGGAGGGTTTGCCCAGCAGGGATGTCCTTGTCCCATCGCGCACTAGCGACTCCTGTGGCGGGCCCGGCGCAGTGCACGCTGACACGGTCACCAGGTGTACGGTTGTTCCTCCGGCACATTGGTGCGGCTGGCTTCCGGGTTATGTGAGAATTGTGTCAAGAAGCAGTGAGGCTTGGTTGGGTTGTGTTTCAGAGGACGCATGGCTCTCGACCTTTGCCTCTCCCGAGTTCGTACGGGAGTTGCAGCGATGAGACAAGACGGTAACTACCAGTTGGATATCACGAAATTGAGGAGAAAAGGGAGTAAAAGTTAATAAAATAAATAAATATAAAAATGTCATAAAATACTCCAATATATTTTGGTTTGGTTATTTTGCCCTTCAAGTGAACAACCACCTACTGGATGACTTACATGGTATGACAATGTGCAATCAAACAGACAATCCACTGAACTCAAGCAGAGTTCAACACGTGTTTGTACTGTCACTGACAGTACTTTTCTCCTCACATCAATACACTGTCCGTGTATGGGGCTGTGTTAGTCGTGAATTTACATTGTGTAATGGTTCAAAGCTCTTTTAGGATTGATACTAATCTGTGAGGTAAAGGACTGTGAAACTGCATGTAGCACAGCCGGTGAACAACACAAACACGGGTTTTATGGAATCCCTGTTAATGGTGACACCTGATGAGTGGCATCACGGGAAATGAGGCATTGTTGGTGTTATACAGGTGGATTTGCTGAATGTTATCAGCAGTGATTACATATTCCAGTTTGCCAATAAAATACTGGGAAGAGGTGAACGGAGGCATACATTACCGCTGGAATGAAACAACACTAGAAAACGTCCTTTGCTAAACCTAAAAGAGCAGACCAGCTTTGGGGATGAAGTACTTTTTATACTGTGTCTTTTAGCTAAAACACATTTTAATTATCAGAGGGTCCAACATCTTTGAGGGATTACCAGGGTTGTACAGTGGGTGGGGCAGAAATAGTTGTTTTCAGGCAGCTTCAGACATCAAGAGAGACCCCCAGGATTAGACTATTACTCCCCCGCACTGTAGACCTCCTCTTCCCCCTGTGGGGAGACCTGAGCATGTTTCTCCAGAGTCGTGGATCTTATTTCATTGCTAGAGTATATACACTGGTCTGTAATTACAGGTGGCCTACCAGGACCCACATTTGGAATTAAAGTTCATCCTTGAAATAAACCAAAGGAATGAGGACTACTTTTTAACAACATACATGGAAAATGTGACAAAAACACATTTACTTGAAGTACAGTGCAGATGCAAAGTTTGGTAAGAGAATGACTGTTTGTGCTGTCTGTCATTCTGTTACCCAACATTGCATCTGCACTGTTCTTCAAGTAAATGTGTTTTTGTAATATGTTCAGTGGAAATTGTTCAAAGTAGTGCATAGAAATGTTATGTTTTGTTTAACTTTGCAATCATTGGTTTTTGTTTGGCATACATTTTAAAGTGAAAATTGCACATGGGCTAAAACTCCTCTCTGTCGAGGATAGCTGGGGGGGTTTTGGAAGGTTGCACATGGGCTAAAACTCCTCTCTGTCGAGGATAGCTGGGGGGGTTTTGGAAGGTTGCACATGGGCTAAAACTCCTCTCTGTCGAGGATAGCTGGGGGGGTTTTGGAAGGTTGCACATGGGCTAAAACTCCTCTCTGTCGAGGATAGCTGGGGGGGTTTTGGAAGGTTGCACATGGGCTAAAACTCCTCTGTCGAGGATAGCTGGGGGGGTTTTGGAAGGTTGCACATGGGCTAAAACTCCTCTCTGTCGAGGATAGCTGGGGGGGTTTTGGAAGGTTGCACATGGGCTAAAACTCCTCTCTGTCGAGGATAGCTGGGGGGGTTTTGGAAGGTTGCACATGGGCTAAAACTCCTCTCTGTCGAGGATAGCTGGGGGGGTTTTGGAAGGTTGCACATGGGCTAAAACTCCTCTCTGTCGAGGATAGCTGGGGGGGTTTTGGAAGGTTGCACATGGGCTAAAACTCCTCTCTGTCGAGGATAGCTGGGGGGGTTTTGGAAGGTTGCACATGGGCTAAAACTCCTCTCTGTCGAGGATAGCTGGGGGGGTTTTGGAAGGTTGCACATGGGCTAAAACTCCTCTCTGTCGAGGATAGCTGGGGGGGTTTTGGAAGGTTGCACATGGGCTAAAACTCCTCTCTGTCGAGGATAGCTGGGGGGGTTTTGGAAGGTTGCACATGGGCTAAAACTCCTCTCTGTCGAGGATAGCTGGGGGGGTTTTGGAAGGTTGCACATGGGCTAAAACTCCTCTCTGTCGAGGATAGCTGGGGGGGTTTTGGAAGGTTGCACATGGGCTAAAACTCCTCTCTGTCGAGGATAGCTGGGGGGGTTTTGGAAGGTTGCACATGGGCTAAAACTCCTCTCTGTCGAGGATAGCTGGGGGAGTGTTGGAAGGTTGCACATGGGCTAAAACTCCTCTCTGTCGAGCATAGCTGGGGGGGTTTTGGAAGGTTGCACATGGGCTAAAACTCCTCTCTGTCGAGCATAGCTGGGGGGTTTTGGAAGGTTGCACATGGGCTAAAACTCCTCTCTGTCGAGGATAGCTGGGGGGGTTTTGGAAGGTTGCACATGTTTAGGGCTCATTGTTTTTGGATGAAAGGTAAAGTGTACACACTCCATATAGCAACTAATTATTAGCTAAGCTAGTTATTATTTCAACTAGTGTGTCTTGAGGGTCTACACACCAGGTCTTAATTAGTCTGTGAAAGGCCAAGGTGGAAAACCTGGCATATACTGCGGTCCTCTAGCCGGACAGGAGTTGTGTACCCCTGCCTCTCACCCATGCATGGAATCTCTGATCTAGATGCTGTTATACAGTAGCACAAATTGCTAGAATACTTGAAATCCTCCTCATACAATAAGCTCACAATAGTGGCCTAGGACAGTGTTTCCCAAACTCGGTCCTGGAGCCCTCTGTGTGCACGTTTTGTTTTTTGACCTAGCACTACACAGCTGATTCAAATTGTTAGCCTAGATTCACAAGTATCTGTAAGGTCCCTCAGTCATGCAGTGAATTTCAAACACAGATTCAATCACAAAGACCAGGGAGGCTTTCCGATAGCTTGCAAAAGTGTTGAATGCGTTCCACAGAGACGGTGGCCCATGTTGACTCCAATGCTTCCCACAGTTGTGTCAAGTTGGCTGGAAGTCCTTTGGGTGGTGGACCATTCTTGATACACACTGGAAACTGTTGCGTGTGAAAAACCCAGCAGCGTTGCAGTTCTTGACACACTCAAACCAGTGCGCCTTGCCCATTCACCCTCTGAATGGCACACATACACAATCCATGTCTCAATTGTCTCAAGGCTTAAAAATCCTTCTTTAACCTTTCTCCTCCTTCATCTACAGGGATTGAAGTGGATTTATCAAGTGACATCAATAAGGGATCATAGCTTTCACCTGGATTCACCTGGTCAGTCTATGTAATGGAAAGAGCAGGTGTTCCTAATGTTTCGTACATTCCATTAAATATTGAGCGCCTTGGTACACCAGTTACTGAAAGGACTATTGAGAACCCAGATGAACTTGGGAAAACACATGACAGATTGCACGCTGTGGCTTGTTTACTACTACTTGGCTTTCTCCATCCCCTGTTGTCAACATAAGCTCCTCTTCTTACAGGGTTAACAGCTTATTGCTCTCCCCAAGCTGCTTACGTTCAACCTTTGAGGCTCCACATTTTCTCACTAGGAGCGATGCAGTGGAAGATGATTAGGTGCGCCATCCTGAGTGATGGGATTTTAAGCATGTGACCAACAGAGTGAGCTGATTTAGCCATGTGTCTTAGTTCACTATTCCTATTCGTTAAGGTTGACCTTAGAACTGGAAAAGGCGGCTGTGCATTTATAAATAAAAAACCCCGTTATGAACCAAACATGCAGATTCAAACATCTATTTTGTTTTTACGCTGGTATTGTCATCAGTAGTGGAAGATATGGTTTTGATAATGTCTGCCGACTACAGTAGACCACCAGACTGTTGTATAAGTAGCAGCATCAGTTGAAGGCACATTTTGTGTTTTAATTTGAAGATACTTCATATCGTGTCCTGTTGAACTACCCCTGGCCTCCTGAAATTGAGATTCATTCGAAGCTGCAGTCTTTTCCTTCAATTACTCCATGAGGCACTAATCCTGCAACCCCTGCCCCCCTTCAGAGCAGACTAAGTTAGATCTTGACAGCCAGACTTGGTCATGTGGGACTCTACCATGTGTCTCTTCTTTTGTATTGAACCCTTCCAAAACACAAGGTTCTAAGCATGTACTGAACCTTTCCAAAACACAAGGTTCTAAGCATGTACTGAACCTTTCCAAAACACAAGGTTCAAAGCATGTACTGAACCTTTCCAAAACACAAGGTTCTAAGCATGTACTGAACCTTTCCAAAACATAAGGTTCTAAGCATGTACTGAACCTTTCCAAAACACAAGGTTCTAAGCATGTACTGAACCTTTCCAAAACACAAGGTTCTAAGCATGTGCTTTGGTTATAATTTGAGACATATCTTCCAATATTCAGGTAAAGTCATCTAGTAAATCTGGCCAAGCAAGACTAGCCAGTACCCTGTCAGTCCAACTACGCAACACTTGAGTGAGCTCATTCACGCATCCTGTGATCTTTCAAGAAAAGGCCTACTGGGGAAGGTCATTTATTTTTGGAACTCTTAAAGCCTATATAATGGAATTGATTTGAAAGTTAATCTTGTTCAACTATAGATTAACAGCCAAGTGCTAGAATTTTTCTAGGAGCAGCATTTGCTCAGTCATTTCCAGCACTGAATGAGATCAAGAAATAGATTCTCGCTGTGCCCAGTGAGTCACCACAACGGCGCAGTAAATTATTGCCTCATTAACCTCACTCGGTGACTTTAAATGTACATCTCTGAACTGAGTGTTAGGCTACCGGTCTACTACTAATAATAACCTCCCCTGATTCTAACAAAACTGACATCTCTCTGTGTGGCAAAGTGCATATTGTTTCCTTTTTTTTCTCTTCTCACTATGAATTCTTGCCTGCCTTCATTATAAACTGAACCTCTTTAAACTCTGATGATAGTGAGGCATTTGGAAATACTGATCAGACTAGCTGATTCGGTCCAAAGGAGCTGAATTCCTTTCTCCCTTCCTCCATCGCTCTTAAAGGGCACCAGAGAGACTAAAACTGTCTGTTTGGTGACTGACTAAGCTGAATCTCCCTGTTATATAAGTAAAAACAAAATTCGCTGCTTGTGCTGCTGGAAAGGTAAGTCTAGGCTCAAGTTTCAGGTATTGTGAGTAAGAAATGTCAGTCACGTGTTGTAACAAGTGTTGAAAACACCCAGTTTTTGAGAAATTTTGGGAAATCTCTGTGATATAATTCCAGGCAAGAATCTTAGGAACTCCTTAGGAACTCCTCTGCAGAGAGTGGGACAAGTCTGTGGTCCTCCTGCTGAGGGGCTTACCTGTGCAAATCTCACCTGTTGAATATGGCATGTCTTGTGAAGAATGCAACGGTTGGGGATGGAGATATTTGACAAATGACTGATGATGCCGACTGCCAATCAGCAATACTATCCATTTTATTTCCAGTACAGCACCCTAACATCAATTGTCTGTTTAGGCCTTCTTCTCGCTATGGTGGAATGAGTCAGGCATTTTACATGTTTTAATTCCAAACCATCTTTGCTTCAAAATGAAATATCACTTTATCCAAGGGATATGTTGAGGTAAAATCTTGACATTTCCATTTTTTCACACTTGAAAGACTAGCCGCCCACTTTGACATTTCTATTAGCTGTTTCAAAGGACAGAGTTCCCTTGGCTTGGTTTCTGAAGCATGAAGGCATCGTCACCATACCAACAATTAGTATAAAATACAGGCAAAAAATGTCAGCACAATTAGGCTGATAAACTCTCTGCAATGGAGAGCTTGTAAATCTAGAATCCTTAGTTGCTACATCCATTTTTTGACTTTTTCCACATTTTGTTGTGTTACAGCCTGAATTTAACATTTATTAAATTGAGATTTTGTGTCACTGGCCTACATATAATGGTAAAGTTATTAATTACACTTTGGATGGTGTATAAATACACCCAGTCACTACAAAGATACAGGCGTCCTTCCTAACTCACTTGCTGGAGAGGAAGGAAACCGCTCAGGGATTTCACCATGAGGCCAATGGATACCTTAATACAGCTACAGAGTTTAATGAGTGTGATCAGAAAAAACTGAGGATGGATCAACACATTGTATTTACTCCACAGTCAGTAGTGGTGTGTGGGTAAAACATTGTATTTACTCCACAGTCAGTAGTGGTGTGTGGGTAAAACATTTTTTTTAACTAGGCAAGTCAGTTAAGAACAAATTCTTATTTTCAATGACGGCCTAGGAACAGTGGGTTAACTGCCTTGTTCAGGGGAAGAACAACAGATTTTTACCTTGTCAACTCGGAGATTCGATCTTGCAACCTTTCGGTTACTAGTCCAACGCTCTAACCACTAGGCTACCTGCCGCCCCAAATCACTGGGGAAGCCAATAATTGTGTTGTTTGCTTTTTAACCTGTTCGGCCTATATCACGGTCGCAAGGCATATGAACTAAGGCCCAGACAATAAAAAGACACAGGGGTAGAATAAATTAAACCACACCTTTGTTTCATCATAAAACCGGGAACTGGTGAAGTCCACAAAGCCAATTGCATGTAAAAAACTGTTGCATGGTCAAGCAAGTTGTTTCCGAAATTTTCAGACTACTTTAACAACTATTGATTTAGAACCACGGAGAGTTACCGCAAGTCCCAAAGAAAACACTATTCCAGCCTCCACTATTCCAGCACCATTTCAACTTCAACATTTCAACATCATCAAATCACCTTTGCTTAGTCTAATACAGTGACAACTAAAAGATACTAAAAACTATTTAGTCCAATCAACATAAGATAAATATGATGTGGTTGTCCATGGTTCAGATTTTTTGTGTGTGTGTGCAAGCATTCAAGTAGAGAAACGCCAATGCCATCCTGTCTATGGCTCTGTCATACAGTACATGCTTTTATTTTTTGTTGTCCTAGGCTACCTTGCTTAAATGCTTGCTCGCTAGCCTAACTTCCTTTCATGGGCAATGTTAGCTTGTTAACATTAGCCTTCTACATCTAGCTTCATATTGAACTTCCATCCTCAGTCCAGGGGCACAATGTATACATTTATGGTTGGATCAGAATCGTCATTATAATCATTGGCCAGTATGGAGAATTAAGTAAAACCACAAGTCCAAATTCCTACCTCCATCCATGTGTTATTTTCCTAAATTAGCCAAGATGCAACAATTCAAGTTGTTTTTGTCAATGACGAAATTCTCTCGATGTGATACTCTTTCACATAGAACCCTTTTCCACCCTCTGTGGAACCCAAAAGGGTTCTACCTGGAACAAACATGGTTATACCTGGACCCAAAAGGGGTTCTTCAAAGGGTTCTCCTATGGGGACAGCCGAATAACACTTTTTTGGTTCTAGATAGCACCTTTTTTTTCTAAGAGTGTAGGCGTGAAGTCAAATCCAAACACTTTTTTTTAGTGCGCCAGGACCATTTCATATTTGAGCTCACTCAGTTTAGCTCAACGCTGATTGGCTATTATTTTATACTTTTTTTCTATCAAGGGAGGCCAAATGCTCGCAGGCTTCCCTTGCATTCAACGCTATGGGCAGCAACAATGTCATACTATTTTTGACCAGACAGATTGCCTACACATACACAGGCAGAGGGGGTGCTGTTTCGCTTGCTCTGATCCTCTCTCTGGTGAGATACATTCAGCCTCTGGCGAATTGTAGGAAAGGTATAAAATAGAGACAAAATATACATTCTTTTATGTTTTTTTCTAGGTACATTTTTGGGGGAATCCTGACTTCCCTTGGCATCCATGAATACATGCCACTGTCCACAATACTAACTTAATTGACATTGAAAAGAAGGAAATATTCCAAAACATGCATCCTGTTTGGAAAAAAGGCAGTAAATGTATACTGCAATTAACTATATGTCCTGAATACAAAGAGTTATGCTTGGGGCAAATCCAATACAACACATTACTGAGTACCACTCTCTATATTTTCAAGCATAGTGGTGGCTGCATCATGTTATGGGTTGCTTGTAATCGTTAAGGACTGCAATTAACTATATGTCCTGAATACAAAGTGTTATGTTTGGGGCAAATCCAGTGGTCAGTCCTTGCATCATTAACTCTATGAATTTGAGAGTGGTTACATTTGTCCAGGCCCATCCCTCAGCTTTTTACCAAAACCGAGGCGGTGTGTCACTTTATTGTTTCAACTGCGAATTCTAGCTTTAAGAGGGCTCTGTTCGGCCCCTTACAAAAAATACTCACACCAAGACCCCACCAAGCCAGCCCAGGCATCATTAACATTAACATGGCTTCTGGTTTTATTGTCTGTTGCTGTGGCTGTGTTTTTGTCTATGATTCTGCAAATGTGTCTGTGATGTAGGCCAGAGTCTGTGTGTGTGTGTGTGTGTGTGTGTGTGTGTGTGTGTGTGTGTGTGTGTGTGTGTGTGTGTGTGTGTGTGTGTGTGTGTGTGTGTGTGTGTGTGTGTGTGTGTGTGTGTGTGTGTGTGTGATGAGTATGTAACTGTGACGGTCATCAATTGCTGACGTGGAGTAAAAATGCTGAATGATGTCATTGTGTTCAATGTCATCTGCTGCAACACTTTTCCTCTCATGTATTGTTTAAAAAATATATATATTACCCAGACAAAACCTGCACTGAGGAACTCTCTTACCTCTAACTTTGATAGAGTTTATGCTTATCCACAGTCAAGTCCACTCCACTCTGACCATATTGTAGAAAAAACGTGAAGTGACAAAAAAACATGGATTATTTCCTAATTGCCAGTGAATGTTTGTTCTTTCCCAGGGCTGAGCCAACCAATCCGGTCAGTGTTGTTGGGTCCTTACAAATCTAGGGGCCAGTTGCCATGGCAAGATATTGTTTTCATCCAGTCATGCCAGCACTGCCCATGTGGGCGGTCCACTCGTCAGCATGCTTCTTTGTTTGTGTACCACTTGTTAGAACAACCCCCCTCCTCTGTGAACACATCCTTGGATCCTTTAAAGTTCTCTCCGTAGTGCATTGGTCTATCACTCAGGTTCATCTTTGGTTTTACCAGTGGAAAATCTGGAATAATATTTGTATTTTATCAACTGTACTTTTAATGGATTAGTATAGTATTTGGATTTCCTATTTACTAAAGAAATAACTCAACTTAATAACAGGCAACATCATGATATCAAAGAGCAATTTATTATGTGGCTCAACCACAGCAACTTTTATTCTCACATTTTCTCTCCTGCGAAGCTTTGCAAAACTGCCAACCTTTCACTCTTCTGTGATCTTACTGTGCAGTAGAGTCCTTCCCCTCCCCCTGTCTTTGAGGCATGGAGAGAATGCAGGTTGAATAGAGGGCCAGGCTAAAGGGAACCCTAAGTTTAGCTCCAGGTTTTCAGTGGAGGCCAGACGGCCACCCTTCCTGGGTAAACTGTAGATACTGTAGCCCCTCAGCTGTCAGGGAAAGCAGGCTTCAGCCATGTGCTCGGACCCTGAGCAGGGAACCACCAAAGACCAAGGAGACCTGCCATCTTTAGGTCATCGTGCTTCACAATCTCTTGCCTAAACTGGCACCATGATTTAGTTCTAGTCAAGGTAGGTCTGTACTGAAGAAAAGTCCAGATTTCCCACTCCTGACTGAAAGGGAATTTGGTACCACCAGAATTGAGGTATTAAGGAAAACGCACTATCAAATGTTTTATGCATGTAGCTATACTAATTTGTCTGTGAAGCATTCAAAAACTGCAAGTAGGCTAAATGATGCTCAAGGGCTCAAGTTTCTCCTGCCAATTCTGAGGCTGTGCTTGCATCTGGTTGCCTAATTCCTAAGTGATAATCTTACGATGGAGGGGCGAATGACTTCAGCACAAATATTCTCATAGATGTGTCCATACCATGTCCTGTTGGTAATTAGGAACACACAATATTGTGTGTATGTGGTCTTTGTTAGTTCAACTAGGGTCAAAACTATGATTGAGTGTCAATTGGCATTAAGACAGTAACAGTAGTACTGTATTTGATTAGCAATGTTGTGTCATCCATTACAGCGTATTTTCCACATTGATGATAATTGATTATGTATTTCATTGTTTAATAACATCTATTAAGGCATTAGGCATCCAAATTTACATCAATATTTTGATGAAAGACAGGTGTTTTCTACAAAGCCAATTTGAAGAGTTTTCTGAGTCGGATGACATTTATACATGATCCACCAAAGAACCATGACTGTTGATATTCACCCCAAACAAATACTTTGGCATTGAAGAAATAACTTTGATCTAAGTGCTAATTCATACATTTTGTAGTCCATGTGTATGGGTGCTGATGTCAGATGTGAGTGTGAGCCTTACATGATGAAGTAACAGGCAAAATTACCAAAGGGGACCAAAATTTGCACCCAGGGGGGGCCCCAGGACCGAGTTTGAAAAACCCTGCTCTCGTGTCTTATTACTTTGTCATATTCCTCTCCTATTACTGCTACAGTCAATATTGTCAGCCAGCCAATCCCATAGAATCAGAGCATATAAAAAAAATATATATATACAGCACCAGTCAAAAGTTTGGACACCTACTCATTCAAGGGTTTTTCTTTATTGTACTATTTTCTACATTGTAGAATAGTAGTGAAGACATCAAAACTGTGAAATAACAGACTACAGACTGTCAGCTTTAATTCGAGAGCATTTGAATCCATATCGGGTGAACCGTTTAGAAATGACAGCACTTTTTGTATGTAGTCCCATTTTAGGGGAGCAAAAGGATTGTGACAAATTCACTTATGTGTATTAAAGTAGTAGAAGTTAAGTATTTGTTCCCATATTCATAGCACACAATGACTCCATCAAACTTGTGACTCTACACATTTGTTGGATACATTTGCTCTTTGTTTAGCATTTAAAAATGTCCCCCAACATTTTTTGGGAGGATGACCCGGACCCCCCCCCCCCCCCCCCCCGCCAATATGTACACCACAATTTCGCCCTTGTGAAGTAATGACATCCTTCATCCTTAGTAGTCAAGCTTATTTTTCCATCAAGGCTCTCAGTCGAAGAAGGGTGGTTTCAGTTAAACTTAACACGTAACAGATGTTGAATAGAGGATGGAGAGAGAATCTCACAGGGAGCTCCTCAGTCTGACACCCAGCCCCTGCCTTCAGAGGTCCTGTGGTCAAGATTCTATACCCCAATCCATATTTCTCAGTATTCCACAAAGGGTATTTTTATGATTTTATCAAATGCTTGAGGAATGGAATTTATTAGATTGGAAAACCACCAATCCTCTACATTGTATCATATAATCCCATATCTTTACCCCTCTGCTACCCAAAATATAATTTCCATGTGAACGCTTAACACCTGGTAGCCTGCACCTCACTCTCCTACCCCTGGGCTGTGTGCAGCATGGGAATAGCCCTATTAACAGCTAGTTACCAGGCGGCTCTGGCCTGGGGATTCTGCAGTAACTGTCTACAGTTACAAATCACTCTGCCAGTTCCCAGTGCAACACAACACGACTAGCTCAGTCAGGGAAGGCCTCAGTAACCAGAGGCGTCTCGGAGGGATACCCGTGGCAGGATGGTGTCAAACCAGAGGGAACGTGACAGGGAATTGTTGTGTGGCTGGCAGCAGGTGTGATGAAGATGCTTAAAGAGGCAAGGGAGCTGTTGCCGTCTCACGTGTCATTAGGGAGTTAAGGATCAGAAAGTAGATAATGGGACGAAACGGGAAAACGGATGGCCGTTCCGAGAGAGGGATAAAAAATGACGCTTAAACTCCGGGCATCTGTGTTTCCCTGGCCCGGGAGGCTGGCGGTTCAGATCTGCACTGTTGCGTCTGCCTGATGCCTTGCCAGGTCTGTAATGAGTGCCTTTCAGCTAAGGTGATTGTGTCAGCAGTTTAAAGGGTTCCTCATGCAAGCGACCAGAGAAAGCTTTCCCGTAGGCATTACCAAATAGAACCGCCATCGTCAGATAGGGCCTTCGAGACAGACCGACAGACACTGCATTAAACCCATTATTCCAATGATTAAATGTGAAACCAGAAACTGCAACTGAACTTCTGCTGAAGTTTCTCCTTCGTCCTTGGTAGTAGCTACAGAGGGACTCCTAAACTAGCTTTAAAGTGCATGTAGTGCAGCAACAGATTCCCAATTGTTGAGAGTGTGCGGTTTTGATTTATAAGCTTTTTTTCTATCCATGTAACCCCCATCGGTTTGGAAATTCAATGCTCTGATTCTATGGGATTGGCTGGCTGCCAATATTGACTGTAGCAGTAATGGGAGAGGACATGACAAATAATACACTAGAGCAGGGTTTCTCAAACTTGGTCCTGGGGCCCAACCCTGGGTGCACGTTTTGGTTTTTGCCCCAGCACTACACAGCTGATTCAATAACAACTCATCATCAAGCTTTGATTATTTGAAGCAGCTGTGAAGTGCAAGTGTAAAAATTAAAACGTGCACCCAGGTGGAGGGGGCCCCAGGACCAAGTTTGGGAAACCCTGCACCAGAGTAGGTGTGTTATTGTGATTATTGGCACAGCTGCAATGTGGTCAAAGATACGAAGCGATGTTGAGTGGTTTAATTCACATCAATGAACTGGCATCTTCTTTGCTGTCTCATCTCAGTTGTAGTCACCAAGAAAGTTGCAATTTCCCAGAACCTCTGATTTGTACATTTTTAAGCTTACTGAGCAAGATGGATAATTTAGCATTGTTTGTGAGTGTCTGTATTTCAGTTTTTGTGTGTGTGTGCATTTTGGAATACAGTGAACTCACAGAGCTATATAGTAAACCCAGCATTTGACAGACTCTGTTCTATAGAATGCTGGAGAGATCCTGTGTAGCGCCCCCTTGTGTGGATGAGGAATGACGACGCCCCTTCGATGAGAGCCATGGAGCTGAAAGTGTGGGTGGATGGAGTGCAGCGAATCGTATGTGGCGTCACAGAGCTCACCACATGCCAGGAGGTGGTCATCGCCCTAGCCCAGGCCATTGGTGAGTCAATCCATCCTGCAATATTGTCCAAAACTCAACAAAAAATATATAATTAAAGAGAGATCAAGGGATAAATTGAAAATAAGATTCAACTAAAGTGAACTACTGTACCCCTTTAAGCCTTACCACACTTCGTGTGAGAATGGATCCTTTTGCAGGACACACATCCACAGTGCATGCAGCATATTTGACAGTCCGTTTCTGAGAGATGCTAAAGATGGTGGAGTGCACCAAGATGAGAGTTGACTGGGAGTGAACGGAGATTGTGAGAATCAAGATGCGAGATGACTGGGAGTTGATCACGAGATTGTGAGAATCAAGATGAACTGTTTTGGGATGATTCGTAGATGTCATTGAGATGCTCGCTGAGGAGAAGAGAGAACTACATGATGACTGTAATGATTCTCATAATGATACCGCATTTATGTATGAGAATCTATTACCCCAGCCCACATGTAGAGGCAACAAAATACGTTTGAAAGAAGCTGTCTGTTCCCACCACTTCTAGGGAGAAATAGCTGTAGAACCAGCATGGAGCCACTTTTAAAGGTTCACCTCTTTTGCATTATGGAGATGTATTGAACAGTCTGTGAGTATGGCTCAGCCCGACAATACCCTGCTTTCAGTTCATACTGTTTTCATTTCATACTGTTTTCATTTCATACTGCTGTCAGTTCATACTGCCGTCATTTAATTTCAAGAGCTGCAAAATCTGGACCCCTACAAATCAGCTGGGCTAGACAATCTGGACCCTCTCTTTCTAAAATTATCCGCCGCAATTATGGCAACCCCTATTACTAGCCTGTTCAACCTCTCTTTCGTATCATCTGAGATCCCTAAAGATTGGAAAGCTGCCGCGGTCACCCACCTCATCAAAGGGGGAGAGACTCTAGACCCAAACTGCTATAGACCTATATCTATCCTACCCTGCCTTTCTAAGGTCTTCGAAAGCCAAGTTAACAAACAGATCACCGACCATTTTGAATCCCACCGTACCTTCTCCGCTATGCAATCTGGTTTCCGAGCTGGTCATGGGTGCACCTCAGCCACGCTCAAGGTCCTAAACGATATCATAACCGCCATCGATAAAAGACAATATTGTGCAGCTGTCTTCATCGACCTGGCCAAGGCTTTCGACTCTGTCAATCACTGCATTCAGCAGACTCAACAGCCTTGGTTTCTCAAATGACTGCCTCGCCTGGTTCACCAACTACTTCTCAGATAGAGTTCAGTGTGTCAAATCCGAGGGCCTGTTGTCCGGACCTCTGGCAGTCTCTATGGGGGTGCCACAGGGTTCAATTCTCGGGTCGACTCTTTTCTCTGTATACATCAATGATGTCGCTCTTGCTGCTGGTGATTCTCTGATCCACCTCTACGCAGACAACACCATTCTGTATACATCTGGCCCCTCTTTGGACACTGTGTTAAACCTCCAGACGAGCTTCAATGCCATACAACACTCCTTCCGTGGCCTCCAACTGTTCTTAAATGCAAGTAAAACTAAATGCATGCTCTTCAACCGATCACTGCCTGCATTTGCCCGCCTGTCTAGCATCACTACTCTAGATGGTTCTGACTTAGAATAAGTGGACAACTACAGATACCTAGATGTCTGGTTAGACTGTAAACTCTCCTTCCAGACTTGCATTAAGCATCTCCAATCCAAAATTAAATCTATAATCGGCTTCCTATTTCGCAACAAAGCATCCTTCACTCATGCTGCCAAACATACCCTCGTAAAACTGACTATCCTACCGATCCTTGACTTCGGCGATGTCATTTACAAAATAGCCTCCAACACTCTACTCAGCAAACTGGATGTAGTCTATCACAGTGCCATCCGTTTTGTCACCAAAGCCCCATATACTACCCACCACTGCGACCTGGATGCTCTCGTTGGCTGGCCCTCGCTTCATATTCGTTGCCAAACCCGCTGGCTCCAGGTCATCTATAAGTCCTTGCTAGGTAAAGCCCCGCCTTATCTCAGCTCACTGGTCACCATAGCAGCACCCACCCATAGCACGCGCTCCAGCAGGTATATTTCACTGGTCATCCCCAAGGCCAACTCCTACTTTGGCCGCCTTTCCTTCCAGTTCTCTGCTGCCAATAATTGGAACGAATTGCAAAAATCACTGAAGCTGGAGTCTATATCTCCCTCACTAACTTTAAGCATCAGCTGTCAGAGCAGCTTACCGATCATTGGATCTGTACACAGCCCATCTATAACTAGCCCACCCAACTACCTCATCCCCATATTGTGATTTTTTTTTTCTCCTTTGGACCACAGTATCTCTACTTGAACATTCATCTTCTGCACATTTATCACTCCAGTGTTTCATTGCCTAATTGTAATTATTTCACCACTATGGCCTAATTATTGCCTTACCTCCCTAATCTTACTACATTTGCACATACTGTATATAGATTTTTTTATATTGTGTTATTGTTTGTACGTTTGTTTATTCCATGTGTAACTCTGTTTGTGTCGCATTGCTTTGCTTTGTCTTGGCCAGGTCGCAGTTGTAAATGAGAACTTGTTCTCAACTGGCCTACCTGTTTAAATAAAGGTGAAATATATATATTTTTAAATACTGCTGTCATTTCATACTGTTTTCAGTTCATACTGGCACAGTTTTGCACTTGCACTTTGCACTGCTTAGAACCAAAATTCTGTGGAGATGTCATGGTTTAT
Source organism: Salvelinus namaycush (assembly GCF_016432855.1). Classification (NCBI taxonomy): domain Eukaryota; kingdom Metazoa; phylum Chordata; class Actinopteri; order Salmoniformes; family Salmonidae; genus Salvelinus; species Salvelinus namaycush. The sequence goes on from NC_052344.1 coordinate 15,024,456, forward strand.
ATAGGTCATTTGCTTTTAGAGAAAATAATTGGAGGTCCTAGAGGTAGCATATAAGGGTTAAATGAATCCATTGGATTTGTACATGCTATTCCATTGTGATCCATGCACAGATACATGATTGTAGGACTAACAGCTAAATGCTGTGTCTTTTCATCAACAGTACAGGAGTTATGGTCCAAGGCCTCTTTTGTATGTGTTCAGGCTTTTGTCTGGTCCAGGGTACTTTGATGTGAAAGGCCTTCAGCCAGATTCAGCTGTAGTGACAACTGTGTTCCTTTCATAGGGGTTCTGCTGTTGAGAGGGGAAAGACTGTGGCTTGTGCTCTTATCTGCCGCAGAACACACACACACACACAGATTTGGGTCTGGAGGAATTTTATTGAACCTTACTCCAACCCTAGTATGAATGGGAACTGAACAACTGCTCCTATATTTGAATAGAGAAATCCCTGTTCTTCCTAGAAAAAACAACCCATTACTCTGAAAACTCTGCACAGTGCACACCCACTAAACTGTGTCTCAAAGCAAGTGGGGTAATTGTGAATGGTTCTTCCATAGAGTTTCCCTGTTCTTAGCAGAGTTAAAGAGTTCAGATTAGGGTTGGTGCTGTGTTTCTGAATGCAGGAGGGGATAACAATGACACAGTCAATGGTAGATGATCTCTAATCTGCTGTTACTGCAGAGTGTAGTCTAGCTACTGGTCTGTATGTAACTGGTCACCGGCTGGTATGTGGCAAGAAATAGCAAACAACATTGCCGTGTGACTACTGTACATTGGTCATCTAAGCCCAGTTACTTAGTAAAGCTCCAATTAATGAATCTGATCAAATCATTATTTCACTCTTTTGCAGGGCGTACTGGCAGGTACACGTTGATCGAGAGATGGCGGGAGACGGAACGCCACTTGGCACCGCATGAGAACCCTGTGGTGTCCCTCAACATGTGGGGCCAGTATGCCAGCGACGTGCAGTTGGTTCTCCAGCGCACCGGCCCCTCCCTCAGTGAACGTCCCAACTCCGACGGCACATCCCGTGTGCCCGAGCGCGGCCTCTACCGCCAGAGCCTGCCTCCTTTGGCCAAGCTGCGCCCGTCGGCCAATGACCGCTCACTCAAGCGTCGGGAGCCCAAACGTAAGTCCCTCACCTTCACGGCTGGGGTCAAGGGCTTGAGGGATATTTTTGGGAAGGGCAGAGATGCCGAGGCCAAGCAGCAGCAGAGAGCACTGAACCAGGGCAGGGGGGTGGTGTCTGTGCCCCTCAGTCCAGCCCGGGAGCTGGTGCGCTTGGTCCAGCTGCAGAAGGACAAGCTCCAGCTACTGGAGAGCCGGTTGCAGGGCTGTGAGGCGGAGCTACATGGCTGGGAAAGCGGTGATGGTGGTGTGTGCGTCGAGGGTCAGGAGGGCGTCGGCGTGCTGGAGGAGGAGCTGGCGCGTCTGGAGCAGCAGCTGCGGAGGAACGAGGTGGAGATGTCCGAGGAGGAGTTCTGGCAGAACGAGCTGCAGATCGAGCAGGAGAGCGAGCGGCAGCTGAGGGAGCAGTTCCAGGAGCTGATTGGACGGGTGCGGGAGTGCGAAGCCCGGCTGGGGGAGTACCTAACCCGTATCCAGGGCATGGAGGCTGACCTAGAACAGGAGACTGAGCAGAGCAGGCAGGTGGACGAGGAGGAGGCCCGGGCCCAGCTGGGGAAGGTCAGGGCGGAGCTGGAGCAGCAGGTTCAACACAGAGTGCAGCTGGAGAGCAGCTGCAGGGCTGTGGACCGCTCACTGGGACAGTCCAGCAAGAAACTACAGGTGAGCTTTGGTAGAAGGAAAAATGTATAGGAAAACAGTGATTGTACATACACAAATTCTGCAAAATAGGGTTGAAAACAACATTTATCATTGATTGGAAGACACACAAACACCGTATGTAAAATGGATAATGGTGATTATACTGTGATGATACCTTTTGCAGAAAGAATTATAATGAAGTAAGACACGTAAGCCCATCTGGAACATATACAGTGCACCTACTCATTCAAGGATTTTTCTTTATTTTTACTATTTTCTACATTGTAGAATAATACTGAAGACATCAAAACTATGAAATAACACATATGGAATCATGTAGTAACCAAAAAAAGTGTTTAATAAATTTCTATTTGAGATTCTTCAAAGTAGCCACCCTTTGCCTTGATGACAGCTTTGCACACTCTTGGCATTCTCTCAACCAGCTTCACCTGGAATGCTTTTCCAACAGTCTTGAAGGAGTTCCCACATATGCTGAGCACTTGTTGGCTGCTTTTCCTTCACTCTGCGGTCCAACTCATCCCAAACCATCTCAATTGGGTTGAGGTTGGATGATCTGATGCAGCACCATCACTCTCCTTGGTCAAATAGCCCTTACACAGCCTGGAGGTGTGTTGGGTCATTGTTCTGTTGAAAAACAAATGATAGTCTCACTAAGTGCAAACCAGATGGGATGGCGTATCGCTGCAGAATGCTGTGGTAGCCATGCTGGTTAAGTGTGCCTTGAATTCTAAATAAATCACAGACAGTGTCACCAGCAAAGTACCCCCAGACCACATCACCTCCTCCATGCTTCACAGTGGGAACCACACATGCGGAGATCATCCATTCATCACCTACTCTGCATCTCACAAAAACACAGCGGTTGGAACCAAAAATCTCAAATTTGGACTCATCAGACCAAAGGACAGATGTCCATCGGTCTAATGTCCATTGCTCATGTTTCTTGGCCCAAGCAAGTCTCTTGTTCTTATTGGTGTCCTTTAGAGGTGGTTTCTTTGCAGCAATTCGACCATGAAGGCCTGATTCATGCAGTCACCTCTGAACAGTTGATGTTGAGATGTGTGTTACTTGAACTCTGTGAAGCATTTATTAGGGCTGTAATCTGAGGTGCAGTTAACTCTAATGAACGTATCCTCTGCAGCAGAGGTAAATCTGGATCTTCCTTTCCTGTGGTGGTCCTCATGAGAGCCAGTTTCATCATAGCGCTTGATGGTTTTGCGACTGCTCTTGAAGAAACTTTCAAAGTTCTTGAACTTTTCCGGATTGACTGACCTTCATGTCTTAATGCAACCGCTGTGTCAGATTTCAAAAAAACTTTACGGAAAAAGCAAACCATGCAATAATCTGAGTACAGCGCTCAGACAACAAAACCAGCCATACAGATATCCGCCATGTTGGAGTCAACAGAAGTCAGAAATAGCGTTATAAATATTCACTTACCTTTGATGATCTTCATCAGAATGCACTCCCAGGAATCCCAGTTCCACAATAAATGTTTGATTTGTTTGATAAATTACATAATTTATGTCCAAATACCTCCTTTTGTTTGCGCGTTTAGTCCAGTAATACAAATTCATGAGGCGCGAGCAGACAAAGTCTTACAGTCCGTAGAAACATGTCAAACGATGTATAGAATCAATCTTTAGGATGTTTTTATCATAAATCTTCAATAATGTTTCAACTGGAGAAATCCTTTGTCTTCAGAAATGCAATGGAACGCAAGCTAACTCTCACGTGAACGCGCGTAGTCAGCTCATGGCACTCTGCCAGACCCCTGACTCAAAGAGCCCTCATTCCCCCCTCCTTCACAGTAGAAGCATCAAACAAGGTTCTAAAGACTGTTGTCATCTAGTGGAAGCCTTAGGAAGTGCAATATGACCAATATCCCACTGTATATTTGATAAGCGATGAGTTGAAAAACTACAAACCTCAGATTTCCAACTTCCTGGTTGGATTTTTTCTCAGGTTTTTGCCTGCCATATGAGTTCTGTTATACTCACAGACATCATTCAAACAGTTTTAGAAACTTCAGAGTGTTTTCTATCCAAATACTAATAATATGCATATCTTAGCTTCTGGGACTGAGTAGCAGGCAGTTTACTCTGGGCACCTTATTCATCCAAGATACTCAATACTGCCCCCAGCCATAAGAAGTTAAGGAGAAGTATATCTCTAATTCTGTGTATAACACCTGTATCTTATATTAAAGTTTATGATGACTATTTCTGTAAATTGATGTGGCTCTCTGCAAAATCACCAGATGTTTTGGAAGCAAAACATTACTGAACGTAACGCGCCAATGTAAACTGAGATTTTTGGATATAAATATGCACTTTATCAAACAAAACATACATGTATTGTGTAACATGAAGTCCTATGAGTGTCATCTGATGAAGATCATCAAAGGTTAGTGATTCATTTTATATCTATTTCTGCTTTTTGTGACTCCTCTCTTTGGCTGGAAAAATGGCTGTGTTTTTCTATGACTAGGCACTGACCTAACATAATCGTTTGGTGTGCTTTTGTCGTAAAGCCTTTTTGAAATCTGACACGTTGGCTGGATTCACATCAAGTGTAGCTTTAATTTGGTGTGAAATACTTGTTTGTTTGAGGAATTTTAATTATGAGATTTCTGTTGTTTGAATTTGGCGCCCTGCACTTTCACTGGCTGTTGTCAAATCGATCCCGTTAACGGGATCTTAGCCGATCTCAGCCATAAGAGGTTTAAAGTAATGATGGACTGTCATTTGCTTATTTGAGCTGTTCTTGCCATAATATGGACTTGGTCTTTTACCAAATAGGGCTATCTTCTGTATACCACCCCTACCTTGTCACAACACAACTTACGCATTATTAATTCTAAAAATGTACTTTTAACAAGGGACACCTGTTAATTGAAATGCATTCTAGGTGACTACCTTATGAAGCTGGTTGGGAGAATTCCAAGAGTGTGCAAAGCTGTTATCAAGGTGAAGGGTGGATACTTTGAAGAATCTCAAATATAAATTTATTAAACACTTTTTTGGTTACTACATGATTCCATATGTGTTATTTCATAGTTCGATGTCTTCACTATTATTCTACAATGTAGAAAATAGTAAAAATAAAGAAATACCCTGGAATGAGTAGGTGTGTCCAAACTTTTGACTGGTACTGTGTGTGTGTGTATATATATATATATATGGCCGAACACAGGGAATTGGCCGAACTGGCCGAACACAGGGAATTTTTACATGGATTAAATGTCAGGAATTGTGAAAAACTGAGTATAAATATATTTGGCTAAGGTGTATGTAAACTTCTGACTTCAACTGTATATATATATACACAGTTGAAGTCAGAAGTTTACATACACCTTAGCCAAATATATTTATACTCAGTTTTTCACAATTCCTGACATTTAGTTAGGATCACCACTTTATTTTAAGAATGTGAAATGTCAGAATAATAGTAGAGAGAATGATTTATTTCAGCTGTTATTTCATTCATCACGTTCCCAGTGGGTCAGAAGTTTACATACACTCAATTAGTATTTGGTAGCATTGCCTTTAAATTGTTTAACTTGGATCAAATGTTTCAGGTAGCCTTCCACAAGCGTCCCACAATAAGTTTGGAGAATTTTGGACCATTCCTCCTGACAGAGCTGGTGTAACTGAGTCAGGTTTGTAGGCCTCCTTGCTCGCACACTCTTTTTCAGTTCTGCCCACAAATTTTCTATAGGATTGAGGTCAGGGCTTTGTGATGGCCACTCCAATACCTTGACTTTGTTGTCCTTAAGCCATTTTGCCACAACTTTGAAAGTATGCTTGGGGTCATTGTCCATTTAGAAGACCCATTTGCGACCAAGCTTTAACTTCCTGACTGATGTCTTGAGATGTTGCTTCAATATATCCACATAATTTTCCTGCCTCATGATGCCATCTATTTTGTGAAGTGCACCAGTCCCTCCTGCAGCAAGCACCCCCACAACATGATGCTGCCACCCCCGTGCTTCACGGTTGGGATGGTGTTCTTCGGCTTGCAAGCCTCCCCCTTTTTCCTCCAAACATAACGATGGTCATTATGGCCAAACAGTTCTATTTTTGTTTCATCAGACCAGAATACATTTCTCCAAAAAGTACGATCTTTGTCACCATGTGCAGTTGCAAACCGTAGTCTGTCTTTTTTATGGCGGTTTTGGAGCAGTGGCTTCTTCCTTGCTGAGCGGTCTTTCAGGTTATGTCGATATAGGACTTGTTTTACTGTGGATATAGATACTATGTACCTGTTTCCTCCAGCATCTTCACAAGGTATTTTGCTGTTCTGGGATTGATTTGCAGTTTTCGCACCAAAGTACATTTGTCTCTAGGAGACAGAACGCGTCTCCTTCCTGAGCGGTATGATGGCTGCGTGGTCCCATGGTGTTTATACTTACGTACTATTGTTTGTACAGATGAACATGGTACCTTCAGGTGTTTGGAAATTGCTCCCAAGGATGAACCAGACTTGTGGAGGTCTCCATTTTTTTTCTGAGGTCTTGGCTGATTTCTTTTGATTTTCCCATGATGTCAAGCAAAGAGGCACTGAGTTTGAAGGTAGGCCTTGAAATACATCCACAGGTACACCTCCAATTGACAAAAATTATGTCAATTAGCCTAACAGAAGCTTCTAAAGCCATTACATTTTCTGGAATTTTCCAAGCTGTTTAAAGGCACAGTCAACTTAGTGTATGTAAACTTCTGACCCACTGGAATTGCGATACAGTGAAATAATCTGTCTGTAATCAACTGTTGGAAAAATTACTTGTCATGCACAAAGTAGATGTCCTAACCAATTTGCCAAAACTATAGTTTGTTAACAAGACATTTGTGGAGTGGTTGAAAAACGAGTTATAATGACTCCAACCCAAGTGCATGTAAACTTCCGACTTCAACTGTATTATATTTTACATTTTTCTGGCGTTGAATGAATATTCGTTTAGATTCATGTCCTTGACAAAACCATGTTTACAATGAAACAGAACTGTTTATTAATTCAAGCATGGTTTCTCACTGCTTGGGAAAGATGTTTTTGAAGTTACTGTGTTTGATTGAAAAGGGCCCTGTGTTTTTAGTAGGAACATTTTGGACGCCTCTTATTAGTCCTCATGATGTAACGTTTACTTACAGGGTGGAGTACACCACATAGGCTGCGTTTAGACAGGCAGCCCAATACTGATCTTATTTTCACTAATTGGTCTTCAGATCAGCTCTGAAAAAGAGCTGATGTGAAAAGATCTGTTGTGATTGGTCAAAAGACCAATTAGTAGAAAACTGCTCCTTTTATTAGTGGGTTTAACAACCTGCAACATGTATGTAACCGTAAACTGTCTGATTTAAAGGTTCTTCTCAATGCAACAATTCCACCTGCAAGTAGCCTTAAATGTAAAGGAATAAAATTCCACAAGAGAAAAGTATAATATTTGAAACATCGTATGAATCTATAAAGTTGCTCGTTAGGTGCGAATGGCCAGGCGGGCACCCATCAGTGGACAAACCAAGTATACAGGGAAGTGGAACTGACAGTAGAAACTGCAGGGCAAGTAAATTACTAGTTGAGTGGTTGTTTGTTACAGGAGAAGGAGCAGGAGTTGGAGCAGTTGACCAGGGAGCTGAGACAGGTGAACCTTCAGCAGTTCATCCATCAGACGGGCACCAAGGTCACCGTTCTACCAGCCCAGCCCAATGACCAGAAGAATAAGACAGGTACACACAAGCATTACAAAGCATCCTTGTCAGATTGTTTTTGCCCAATCTTGGCTCAGACATTTCAAACATTATTGTATTATCCAACACTACCCCCTAGTGGAAGTTAGTACACCATCTCAGGTTTTTGTAAAGCTCTGTATTTGGCTAGTAATGTTACGTTTTGTCACGCCAGTCAAATCTACACACTAACTGCTCAACCTGAAAGTAAAGTATAATTTAAAATAAAAAATACTACTTTAATGTAGACTTTTTGATGACTACCTCCTCCCCCCTCTCTCCAGACCTCCAGTCAGGCTCGTTGAAACGGCTGGCCTCCTCCCGCCTCCTCCCCAGTGACCTCCGGGCTCTGCAGAGTCCAGTGTCTTCAGGCCTCAACCCTGAGGGCATCTATGTCTGACCCCTGACCGTTACCTTCTGCTGGCTACCATCAGTGACCCTCTGCTGGAGTTGAGTCAGCTTCTCCCCTGGAGGATCCATCTCTTATCATCTCCATTGGAGCTCCACCAGAGGAGGCTGGTGGGAGGAGCTATAGGAGGACGGGCTCAATGTAATGGCTGGAATGGAATGGTACCAAACACATGGAAACAACAATTACAATGAGCACTTGCGCCAGCAGCTCATCCCACTAGCCTCTGATCTCCACCCTGTCCTCCCACAATGCCATCCTTCCTTCTCTCTGCTGAGTTTTCTCTTCCATGAGAACACACAGAGACCCTCAACAGTTTTGTCAAGACTATAGGATTTAGAATGTTTGCCTCATTTTGGCTGTTCTGCCACTGGTAGATAGCTGGAGAGCTCGACCATGTCCTTGCATGACTGTTTGAAAAGCATAGCATCTTTTGAGGTACATAAGGCCCAATTTCAAACAGAACGTTTTAGCCTCACCTCTGTGCACTTCTCCATCTCCTCTCGAAGATTGAGTACCATGACTGAGTAGATGTGAGAAATATGGTATTAACACCACCTAGCACTCTGTTACCATCATATAGCAAGCTAATGTACTAGTAAAGTGCACAATCACAGTCATGTGATGACTTAACTAAAGAGTCAACTGCTGCACCTAGACAACCATGAGGAAATCCTGATGTTTGTAGGGGTTGAGACTGAAGAAAGTCCCTTTGAGATCAGGCGATATAGAGGAAATGAAAATATCTTCAGACAACCATGATTTACAAAGACTGAGGTCTCAAAAGTCTAATAGCCATTTGTTACAGAAACAGAATGGGTCAGAAAACCATATTTTACACAGATAGGCCACCTTGTGTGAGACCTGTGGTGTGTAGCAGAGCCATATCTGACTGCCTTATTAGATGTATTTTTCTGTTTTAAAGACTTTAAGAACAGTAAAGGCTGTTATAACAGATACTTATAGACATGGCAGCTATGCTCCAGAGATCCGATGCACCATTTATTGTCAACACAGCAGTCTAGTGACTAATTGTTGATCCGTTTTGTGAATTGTTTTTTTTGTGTGACCGATGTCAATAGCTGTAGAATCTGGTCTGCCACTGGGTGGCAGAATACATCTCACAAAACATTTAGCTAGGATCTTAATGTTGGTCATTTCATATTGATTATACATGCAAAAATGTTACATTATGCAATTTGTGGTTACTCACTTTCATTGTTGGAATCTTTTAGTATGCTGTAAGTTTACCGTTGCACTTTTACTTTGGAAGGGCCTGTACAATTTGTACTTACCACTTCGTTTTTATAGATGTCTTGTTTGTGTTGAGTGGTTTTCTTTTCTCATTTGTAACCTCTTGAAGAATTGTAGGTTTGTTTGTCTTACATGGCTAATCATTTTTATGAAGTTAAAAGATGTCTCACATGAACCAAAGTAAGTTAGACAATGTGATTGGTAGCGGTCAACCTAAGTTAGACAATGTGATTGGTAGCGGTCAACCTGAATGTACTTAATTTGTTAAAACAGAACATGCTCTGTAAATACCTTTACAGGGGCCACTGTATCTGCCTCCACTTTAAAAGTGATGCATTTGTAATGGTGAGCATTGTTATTGGACTGTATCTGTCAATAGATCGAACTCCACTCTGTGGCTCTTCAGCCTCGTGGAGAGAGGACTGTGTGAGATAAGAGGTTGTTGTGGACTAGTTGATACCAGGGAACCCCACCAACAGCAAAGCCGGTGGACGCACTTCAAGGTCAACAGACTGACCTAAAGCTCGTTCCATTCAGTATTATTGATGTCCTAGTTTGGATCATGAAGAAGGGTTGAGCTGTGTCGTCGAAATGTAACCGAACTGTAACCCACTAACACAAGAACAATGGCTCTTAACAACGTACACAGCGGAGACTAGCATGCCTTACTGAATTGTAAATAATCACTGCATAGTATTGGAATATTTTTACAATATTTAAAATAATGCATAATGCTGACAAAGACAATAGTTGTACGTAATATGAATTAACTTGTGTTTTATCCTGCTACTCTGTGGACAGCTTGGTGCATGCACTGATGGCTTGGTTTCATTGATGTTTTTGTATTGTTGAAATGACCAGAGGCTTACGATGATAGTGGAGTTATATGTATGGAAGTATAATGTTTATCACAGTGTATGTTACTGACTGCATGGCTCTGTCTTCTACGGTGGCATGTCTTGGTCCCAGACCAGTGCATTCACTCAAATGTCATAATAGGTCAGAGGACACTGAAATGTAAACCGTAAACAAATAGGGTTTTTAAACCCTAAAAAGTGCCCCATCTTTTGGTGGTTATTAAACACAACATACCACTAAATGCCCAAATGTTTCAGGAATGCCAATCTTACCTGTTTCTAACAAACTATTTCTGAACAATCTGCGATGGTGGGTATCATTGCTCGCTAGAATGACTCTGCACTGAAATCTCTTGGGGTAAAAATAAATCTAATCTACGCATCTATTAGGACAGTTCTTAAATGTTGCACCAACTGAGTATGGTGTTCTTAGAAGTCTTTTAAGGGCCCATCTTTGTAAACATGTCTGAAATCAACGGTTTTTCCAGACACAGATTAAGAGCTGGATTCAATCTGTAGCGCTCTAGCGCGATTGAAATGTTTATATAATTTCTGATTGAGCCGACATATGCCACGTTTACCATGAATGCGGTCTCCACGAATGCGGGAACATTGCCTTTACATTTCTATTGTGCAGCCAAAGACAGTAACGTAGGCATAAACTGCTTCTACGAAAGAAATCCCTGATCATACTTGTAGGCGATGTCATGGCGACATTGGCTAGCTATGCTCTGCAGAAACACGTCATCGGGTTTAACGGTCGTCTCGCACCGTACTGCGCATGTGCAGGTCTCAAATCAAAGGCACAAAAATGTAAACGTGTTAGTTTGTCACTTTCACGAGGTTGGAGTAATAACATGTTCAACTACTTAAGATATTGTCTCGAAGCTAGGTTGTGCCTTTAAATTGAGAACTAATTCCTAATTTCTCTCATTGACTTCTCAAACCCCAGCCTGGTTTGCTTGGTCTGTTTCACAAGCATTCCCGGAAGTCTCTGGGTTTAGAAACTGTTGACACCAAAACTCTGTGACGCAGCTCTTCAGCGATGCGGATTAAATCCAGCCTTAAACCTAGTTTTGGATTGAGAAGAACGTTCAATGGAGAATCTCCTGTGAACACAGTTTTTAGTCTAGGACTATGCTGACGGGAAACCAGCCCAAAGTGTAAATGATTGGGAGGAAACTTTGCCAACATGTCGGACGGAGCTGTCATGTATGAGAATGTCATGTTCTACTTTTCCCCACAAACATCTGAGAGAAATGACTTTGCCACGTCTATGACATCATTGTAATATGAAATGCTTAATACATTTAGACCAGTGTTGAAAGTTTGTCGTTGTTTTCTGTTGTAGTGGATTCCAACTCAAATGAAGAGACAATATTTGAACTTTGACTGCAAGAAATTGTTTTGTTGTCCTGCAGCACTAATATTATGGCACAGCCGACTCATTCAATGAATGATATTACCTAATGTAAAGAAATAAGGAACTGAGAGGATTAGAAGCTACAATTTTGTCTGTCCAAACATGATTTTGTATCTTGGAATAATCCTAATACACCACTTGGATTGGCAGATTTGTTGAGTCATATTGTGTATCTCAATAACCCAACAAACAAGATGGATTTGAACCCTGGACCTCAAACTCTGCACCACTGGTTTTGCAGATCTGGGAGAGAAATGTATAGACTGGCTGGATTCAATCCGTATTGTTGATAAAACAGTTACTGGAGACAGGAGATCAAGTTGAGACATAGGACGAGGTGTATAATTGTATAATAAGGCAGTTTATTCAAGTGTAAAGATATCTGGCAAATCGTGCAGCACGGCCCCGTTCTGTCTGATTCATATGGAATCGTCGGAGAAGAGAGCGCTAAACATATTGTACAGATTATATATGCATTGAATGATGTAGGTTGATCTGGTAGTCTGGCCTTCTGATTGGTCGATCTGGGTCGTGGGTAGTCCTGTTCGGGCCTGGTGTCGACGTTCCATTGGCTCTTAACATAGTTCTTTGTCCTGAGTCCCAACCTTGAATATAGTGTGTGTGGGGTTGTTTTAGCAGGGGCCTGTTCATGGGGGAGGGGAGTTGTGTGTGTCTGTGGTTGGTGTCTAATGAGACCAGCATGTGTTCAAGGGAAAGAGGGGGTGTGTGCATTTTGTATAAAAGATAGCTTATGTTGAGAAGTTGTTATAACAAGTTTCCAGTATCTATTACAATTTCTTACAAATCCCCCTCTTCACGTCTTATAGACGTGAATAAACTAGTTAAAATTTGTCAGAAGACAAATTTTTGATTCCCCCTCTTCACGTCTCACAAGAGACGTGACATAAACTAGTTAAAATTTGTCAGAAGACAAATTTTTGATTCCCCCTCTTCACGTCTCACAAGAGACGTGACATAAAAGTAAAAAGGACAAAGCTATGGGATAAAATTTGTCAGAAGACAAATTTTTAATTCCCCCTCTTCACGTCTCACAAGAGACGTGACATAAAAGTAAAAAAGACAAAGCTATGGGATAAAATTTGTCAGAAGACAAAAAAAATTTATTCCCCCTCTTCACGTCTCACAAGAGACGTGACATAAAAGTTTCTTAGTCCTCAAATAGATAGACAGGTCCAGCTTCCCCATCATCAAGCAATGGGAACATTTGGGCCCTTTCCTGATTAGGGTCTATGGCGGCAGTGATAACACGGCTAGCAAGCGTGCGCGCACATGGAATGCAACAGCATCCACAAAGTACAAGAATGCCCGCAAAAACGGAAATAGATACTAGGATAGAGGAAACCAGCGTCTTATATTTACCAAAAGCATCCATCCATGAGTCCCACATAGAAGTGTCCACTCCAGAATGCTGTTTCATCTTACCATTAAGGGTACGAAGTCCCTCCAATGCTACAGTCAGACTCCCATCCGTAGCTGTGTTATTGGGAATGAAAGTACAACACTGCTCACCAAACATTGCACAGACCCCCCCACGTTCAGCCAATAACATATCAACCGCGATTCTATTTTGAAATGCCATCAGGGATGTGGCAGCCAATTGTCCATGTACCGCCTCGAAGCCTTGTTGAGTCCAATTGCCCAGTTTCTGGACATTAAAATGAATGTAATTAATTCGGTCCACATTTTTATTAACTGTGCACCATCAACAGACAGAAGATTCAAACCCAGCTGCCACTTGGTCCACCAGTTTATATTCATCTGGCACCCCCTAGGGACACCAATAGCATCAATGTAAGTTGGGTCGTAAATGAGCAAGGACCAAAAAGGAGACCACTCCAATATCTACACCTGGAGTGGCCAATCACACATTAGTAACCAAAAAACGAGAATATGTTAAACCCTTAGGTCCATCCCTCTATACAACCTGTACCAGGTGGGCTCGTCGCCACCCGGGAACTTCAAACCTTCACAACAGGGAGGACAAACATCACTTTTTATTCATTCGACAACATCAACTACAGCAAACCAAGGGTCCTCCTCTGTCAAGCCCACTCTCCTGCGGAAGCTTGTTTTCGTATCAGCCTCTCCAACTGGATCATCAAGCAACGGCATCATACCAGAGGCCCTTTCCACATCTGTAACAGACTTCTTCAAACAAGGTATGATACAGGCAACACAGCACCTGAGCATGCGAAAAACAACAACTAGGGTCTCATCACTGCAGTGTACTTACCAAACCAACCACCCAGCCAAGGGACCAGTCCACTCTCCTCCACACCTGCAAGACCCTTCATCTCCACTGATAACCTTGCCAACCTACTCAGAGCTTTTGAAATGCTCCCATCCGGACTAGTATTGTTAGGGACAAACGTGCATCACTGTTCTCCAAACATTTTACATACACCTCCCTGGTTGGCCAGAATCATGTCCAGTGTTAGTCTATTGTGTCTACTAGTTTGAGAGGTAGCATCCAATTGTTCAGCCATCCCTGTACGTGCTGTGTGGGTGTATTTAACAAATCATTATTAATTATAGTAGATATAATTGATCCAGACATTTTGTTTTAGCATCAACAATAGCTGGGCCAATGATGGGCATCAGATGCCACAGGCCATCTTTCCTGTTTAATGTCTGGAATTCGTGGGGGACCCCTATTGGGACCCCCAACAGGTTGGTGTGAATGTTATCTGTACCCTCGGACCAAGGAGCGTCACGTTTCTGCCGTCTCCTGGGTTGGTCCCAAGCCTCTGTGTCATGTGCTGCTCCCAGAAGTTGGTTAGCTGTAACCTCAATAATAGGCAATGGTGTTTATCAGACTGGCCAAAGCACATGTGCCCTGACAATCTCCTTTCACAATGGGGTCAACCGCCTGGCAGGTCCACACATCCACCATACATCAGCAACACCTCTAGTTAATAGTGACATTAGTGATGCAGGCAGTAGTAGGGAGCCTCCCATAGTCTATACCTCTACCTGTACCAGTGATACAGCTGTAATATCCCCCATATGCCTTAACTCCCCACGTTGCCTTCTGGGGAGGGACTTCTGGGAACACAAGACTCAGAGTCTTACACAGGGTTGAATTTGGCTTAAGCTTTCCAATATGCACATCCAACCTTCCCCATTACTTAGGACAAATGGGTGAGCAGCCAGAATAGGTCTGGCATGTCCACATACGACACAGTCCTTTCTATTAAGTGTTTTATAGGCCAACCACATATTCTCCCTTTCCTCATAACCAGTTTCAGTCCCCAATTGGTCACTATCTGAGATGTCTTTTACATTTATTACCTGTACCAGATTGGAGAGCTTAGGTGATGGCGTGGGACTTGGTCTTGAAGTGGTGGAGGAGGCCGGCTGAACCCTGGTCCGTTGGAACTGGTGGTGGCTCTGGCAGTACTGTGATGGTAACATCCCCATCGTATTCTAAACAGACAGCTCAGGACTACAAGCAGTCCTGTAAAGCCCCATCCTCTCCCAGAGAACACATCACCAGCCAGAGATCAAGCAACACTTTCACTTCTATGAACGTACACAGTGATGTAAGGTCGGGGTCAGGGAATTTTCATTAAGGAGTTGACCCCCGAACTCTATTAGCAACGGTTCTTCTCCTTAACTCTGTGATCATTCGGCAGTGTCAGTGTGTCTCACCCTCCAAGTGCGATATGCCCCCAGGTCGGGTGAATCACCTTCTCCTTTAATTCACCTGTAATGCATAAAATCTTGGACATACAGGTTTGGTTGACAAACAGTTTCTCATTTGTTCTATCTGATTATATATTTAACTTCTATGCCTATTTTTTAGCTAGAAATTTTAGTTTTAAATTAGTTTATTATCCAATAAGCCCCATCCTATCCTAAACCACAATGTACCCCTCCCCCATTTGATACCTGGCTCTGGCCAGGTATCAACCTTACCTACTCTAAATAATGACTTAGGTAAGTTTATGGTCAAGAGTTATAAACTCTATTCTAATCATTTTAACTCAAAACTAGCATCCCAATGACCACAAATTCATTATTCTCACTACATCCCCCCGTGAGTGATCAAGTCACAGGAAAATGCAATGAAAAACAGGTCAAAAGGTTACACCTACATTCGTGTTCCATACCATATCTAGACATACCAAAAGAACCCTTTATCTTAACAAAGTCCCTTGATAATGGAGCACCACTGGCGTCCATCCATGGAGCCAACACATAAGGTTGGCAACCCTCCCTCAGACCTGGTGGGATAACCAGCCTCAGACCATTTTGTAGTTTAGTCAATGTAAGTTCCTTTCGCCATAATAAGACGTCCCGTCCTTTAGCATAACTCGACCAATCGGGACCCGTCTCAGCGACAAGGTTTTTCCAGGACCATTTATCTAAACCCCCCAATGTCATAAACCAATGAAATCCGGTCTGCCATAATGTCTTGTCTTCAGCACTGTCCCTAGAACTTTCCAGCATTCCCCAGGGTACCGTGACAGTGGTGGTGGCGTTTATGGGGACACATAGGGTGGTACTTCTAACTCGGTCTGTAGTACAGGTATGGTTACTAGTTACAGTATGTCGTTTGTATATTTTGTGGTTGTAGATGTGTGAAGTGGTGTTGGATGTGACATTAGTTTGGCTGGTGCGTGGGACAGGTGGATGTGCCAGGTGCTGTATTAGCCATGTGAAAGTTCCTAGGAAACTCCAGTGATTATAATGAAAATAACAAACAAGGGACCAGATATCCCCAATCTCGCCCAGGGCGAGAGATAACCCGTCCCCCGGCGAGATTCCTTAGTTCGTGTGACTGGGAGTCGTTCCCACATTCTCACTACCTGAGGTTTCTGTGATTAGAATCGAATTCAGGTCGTTCAAATCGGCCCTGACCTCAGTCAAAGTTCTAGAAGGAGTTGGTGCTGGAGTGCAATGTGTAAGGTGGTGCCAAGGTGCGCCTGATTTACCTTTGACCTGGACTGAGTGTGAAGTAACCTCCTTCACTTCGTACGGTCCAGTCCACCTGGGTTCTAGCCACTTTCTCTTGTGGACTTTCACCCTCACCCAGTCACCAATTTTTACCTTCAGTGATGCCGGATCTCCCGTCAGCTCTCCCTCTTGGACCTTGTGAATCTGTTTGGAGAGAGCTGCAGAAAGTTCCGTCAATTTTCTCCCATAGTACATTACAATTTGTTGTACATCAAGGGCGGGCATATGACCTCCCTCCCTTGGTGGACCAGACCTGTTCGAGCCTGCACATACCTTAGCTATCTTAGCCTTAAGGGTCTGTTTTGAGTGTTCCACGAGGCCCTGAGATTGGGGCTTGTACACTGACCCAAATTTGTGTACAATGCCAAATCTTTCCTCCACCTGTCTCAGGTGTTTGTTACTGAATTGGGATCCGTTGTAGGATCGGATTTGCCTGGGGACTCCATACCTTGGTATGAGTTTGGTTTGCAGCCACTTAATGACCGATTTTGCATCCTCCCTTGCTGTTGGTATTGCCTCAACCCATTTAGAGAACCTGTCTACCATAACTAACAGGTACCTTTTTCCATTTGTCACATTGTCTGGCCCCATATCTGTGTAATCTATGCTGATGTCCTGAAAACAAGCGTTAGGGACTGGGTATGAACCCATGGGTGTTTTGATATGGTTTCCTCTGCTCTCTCCCTATGTTTTGTACTTTCCTTTTTGAATAAGTGGTTCTTATTCCTTTCAACTTCACTTTCTATCCCTTCCTTCACTGCTTCCTCTAATTCTTTCTCCATAGTGAGGAGTTGCCCTTTTGATGGGGCAGCTCCACTAAGGTAACCTGCCTGTGTCCATTTTAGCCTCACTTCCTCCCATACTTTCTTTATGGTTTTATATTGTATTTTTCCCCCTGCTCTGTCCTTTATTCTCTGATCTAAGTATTCATTGAATTTGTGTTTGGGGACGGTGGTCGTGGCCATTTTGTCGTTAAGCTATGTCTGGGTCTATACTATTTTGGTGCACTTAGCCCGTCACTTGGTCGAAACCAGCGATGTAATTTCCGTATCTTCAGTAAATTGTTTTTCCGTTTTCCAACAATATTTCAGCTATATCCTTTTGGAACAATATATTAGTATATTCAAGCGCTCCCAAAATAATTGAAATAATATCTTTAGGAACTATTTCCCAAAAGTTATTATTAATTTTAACTTTTTCGATTAATTAAATACTTTGCCAAAACATTTCAGAAATTTCCTTTTGGAACAATATACTAGTATATTCAAGCGCTCCCAAAATAATTGGAATAAAGATTTTAGGAACTCTTTCCCAAAAGTTATTATTAATTTTAACTTTTTCGATTAATTAAATACTTTGCCAAAACATTTCAGAAATATCCTTTTGGGACAATATACTAGTATATTCTAGCGCTTCTAAAATAATTGTCAAATTAATTCTAACCCTTAAGGAATTACCAACAGCACAAGAGGGAAAAATCAGGTCAACTTTCAGCGCGGCGGCTGGACAACGACCTAAGCTTTTTGACTCGGCGGTCACTTTCAACACAGTCTCAATTTAGCATATCAGTAATTAGTAGCAATCAGTCTCGTGGAACGTTCAATCACTCACATTATTAGATTCCTCACGGTAACACCTAGCTGATCAACTATTGCCCGACTATATGAATCTTATTTTTATTTATTTTTTATTATGGATTCTTCACGGTAACCCCTAGCTGATCAACTATCAACTATGGCCCGACTATGTGAATCCTTTCTTTTAATTATGGATTCCTCACGGTAACCCCTAGCTGATCAACTATCAACTATGGCCCGACTATCTGAATCCTATTTTTATTTATTTTTTATTATGGATTCTTCACGGTAACCCCTAGCTGATCAACTATCAACTATGGCCCGACTATGTGAATCCTTTCTTTTAATTATGGATTCCTCACGGTAACCCCTAGCTGATCAACTATCAACTATGGCCCGACTATCTGAATCCTTATAAAGCTTATTCCTCACTGTACATCTAGTCAATCAAATCGACTAGTGCCAGACTATGTGAACAAGTCTTGACCTATTATTACTCAGATATCTTTACACAATGCCTTCGGTTATTGACAGTTTTCACATAATTTTTAACAATAATCCATACTCGCCTTCAGAAACACTGATCTTAATTTGGGTATTGACTATAATATAATATGCAGATTTCGATTTAACAGGTACTGCTTACCTTTTTATTTGTCGAGCTCTTTGATCAGTATCCTGAGGCGGGCTGAATCACCGAAATGCTCCTGATTACCAGTCACCCCTCCTTCTCGAATCTTTCTCCAACCCGTCTCCTCTCTCATCACTTTCTATGGACCGAATTCCAAGATTTTAACAAACCATCCTCTGCATACCAAGTTTGTTGATAAAACAGTTACTGGAGACAGGAGATCAAGTTGAGACATAGGACGAGGTGTATAATTGTATAATAAGGCAGTTTATTCAAGTGTAAAGATATCTGGCAAATCGTGCAGCACGGCCCCGTTCTGTCTGATTCATATGGAATCGTCGGAGAAGAGAGCGCTAAACATATTGTACAGATTATATATGCATTGAATGATGTAGGTTGATCTGGTAGTCTGGCCTTCTGATTGGTCGATCTGGGTCGTGGGTAGTCCTGTTCGGGCCTGGTGTCGACGTTCCATTGGCTCTTAACATAGTTCTTTGTCCTGAGTCCCAACCTTGAATATAGTGTGTGTGGGGTTGTTTTAGCAGGGGCCTGTTCATGGGGGAGGGGAGTTGTGTGTGTCTGTGGTTGGTGTCTAATGAGACCAGCATGTGTTCAAGGGAAAGAGGGGGTGTGTGCATTTTGTATAAAAGATAGCTTATGTTGAGAAGTTGTTATAACAAGTTTCCAGTATCTATTACAATTTCTTACAGTATCACAGAAGATCTGTGCTCAAATTTAAAGGTTATTTCCGATTGAGTCGACATATGCAGCGTTTACTGTGAACGCAGTCTCCGCAAACACAGGAACATTGCCTTTCAATTTTAATCAAGCTATAATGCGAATCTTCTGCAATAAAGATTGAATCAAGCCCGTTTATACCTTGCTCTAACATAAGTTCTGATCTTCTTCAACATTCTGATTGTGCCCACATTTTTAGAAGTGTAGACAATTAAAAAGACATAAACCGAATGCGATCAGATCTCCCTGAACACCTCTGGAGGTAGTTGGGGATGCATTGTTTCTCCATATTTTACAAGTGTAAAGGAATCTGGAGGTTTAAACCATTTAAATTGGGTCAATCATAATCCCACTTCTAAAATCATCGTTATTTGTAGTCTCGAATATCATGTGTAGACATGACAAATCTGAAGAAGTTTATTGAAAAACATGTTTTGGTATGATATATGTTTTGGTATGATAATCTGATATACAAAAGAGGACCTGTAAAATCATGTGTATACTACTAGTATTTACATTGGAATTAACTCCTACATGGTTTCTTTCGATCTAAATTGTTATTTAATTTTTTTACGAGACTTTGTCTGTCTTTCTGTTGGAGTGCTTTTGGAGAATCATAACCGGTTTATGAACTCTTCTCATATGATTTACCATATTACCCCTTTGAGAAAATGTTTTCCCACACTCTGAGCACTGGTGAGGTTTCTCCCCAGTGTGAGTATATACGTGCTTTCTAAGAGCGTCTGAAGTAGTGAAAGATTTGGGGCATTGGGTGCAGGTGTAAGGACGCTCGCCTGTGTGAGATCGCAGATGAACCATAAGATGGCAAGATGCTTTGAAACCCTTTCCACAATGTTTACAGGTGTGGGGGTTTTCTCCTGTGTGCGTTCGTGTATGCAGCCGCAGTTCTCCTAAGGTAAGGAATGCCTTACCACATATGCTACATAAATAATTCTTCTCCCCAGCATGCATTCGCATGTGTCTCACTAGTGCACACTGCTGGGTAAACCTCTTACCACAGATAGTACACATGTGACGGCGCTCCCCAGAGTGAATGCGTACGTGCACTTTGAGATCATATGCACTCCTGTACCTCCGGTCACAGCGTTCACATGCAAATGGTCTTTCTTCTGTGTGAAGTAACTGGTGTTTTTTCAGAGCCCCAGGAGTAGCATATCGTTTGGGACACTGGTCACAATGATATGGCATCGTGTGAACTCCCATATGCAGCGTCAGCAGTGATGGTTTTTTGAAAACCTTCCCACACTCACATGTATGAGTCCTGTTTTGGGGTGCAGGGGATCCCTCTTGTTTCTTGTCAACCTTTATGACCACCTTTGTTTTCTTGTCAACCTGTTTGATCACCCTCTTTTTGTCCCCCTTTCTGGCCAACTTTGTTTTCTTGTCAACCTGTTTGATCACCCTCTTTTTGTCCCCCTTTCTGACCACCTTTTTTTTCTTGTCAACCTGTTTGATCACCCTCTTTTTGTCTCCCTTTCTGACCACCTTTTTTTTCTTGTCAACCTGCTTGCTGTCCTTTTCTACTTGGTTGGTCTTGATGTCCTTGCAGAGGTTGGCCATTTCACTGTGAGAGAATGGAGGTAGAGTGCAGGTAAGAACCTGGGATGGCTCGTCAGCAATCACCATTACGTTGAGAGAATGATCCAAGTTAAATTCTGTAAGGAGAAAATACATGATAAGATTACAACCACATATATATATATACATTTACTTTACACAGGTAACTGACAAACTAAAGGAAACACCAATATAAAATGTTTTAAAAGGGTTTTGAGCCACCACGAGTTGAGCACCTTGGCATAGATTCTACAAGTGTCTGGAACTCTATTGGAACTCTATACCCTTCTTCCACAATAAATTCCATAATTTTGTGCTTTGTTGATGGTGGTGGAAAATGCTGTCTCAGGCACCTCTCCATAATCTTCCATAAGTGTTCAATTGGGTTGAGATCTGTGACCGACGGCCATGGCACATAGTTAACATCGTTTTCATGCTCAAACCATTTAGTTACCATTCGTGCATTGTGGATGGGGGCATAGCCATAGAAGGCAAAATAATGGCCTGCCCAGCATTTTTATACATGACCCTAAGCATGATGTGACTTTAATTGTTTAATTAAATCAAGAACCACACCTGTGTGGAAGCACCTGCTTTCAATATACTTTGTATCCCTCATTTACTGAAGTGTTTATATTATTTTGGCAGTTACATTGTAATTCATATACTTTATTAGTCAAACAATGGATGAGTGACCTTTGTTTATTTTCCTTACCATCACAGGGTACTGGAGTAACCAACACTGAGGTCTCTGCAGGTGGCAGACCCTCCTGTTGCTGTTGCTCTGATGTTGAAAGTCCTAGATCCTTCAAACATCTATCAGTGCTTTCATCCAGGATTTCATTGTGGTCTTCATTTTCACATACCCCATTATCTATGCATTCATCTTCATCTGAGTATTGCCTCCCATTGTCAGAGTTGTCTGGCTCATAGTTAATAACAACTCTCATTTTTGGAGGGAGGGACAGTGTGGACAGGATGGTATCTGCAGTGTATTTAGAGACATGACCTGGGTAGGAGAGATCAGTTAAACTCACCTACATTGCCAAGTAAAAAATACAAGAGGTGTCCAATTGGACTATTTACTTCATAGCCATTATCTGGAAGGAGACTTACTATTGTTCAGGTTTCCATGACACTGATGGTGCTGCAGCACTGTCTTCAGTTGTTCAGGGTCAAAGATAGTCTGTCCACATCCCTCCAGGACAGAGGGGGCAGCACGGAGCCATGCTGTTGTCTAAGAGGAGCAGGGCAAGGGGAATACAGCATAATAAAGAGTTAAAATACATTGTACCAGCCACTTGAGGTTTTAGACACATTTTGAAATGACCAGAAACACCATTAAATTCATCTGTAGAGCCACATGACGCCATGTTCCGTCAATCTTTTAGAACTGAGATCTTTCCCTCCATACCTGCGTGAGGCCTGGTACAGGCAGCAGCTCCTCCAGTCTGGAGAGGAACTCCCACACCAGTGTCTGCAGCGCTGTGTCATACCGAGGGCCATAGTGGACTGGGAACACCTCCTGTAAAATAGACAATTTAGCATGAAATGTCTCCATTAAAGATGCACTCCAGCTATTTTGGAACTAAGCACAATAGTGCAAACTTCAAGCGTAGGCCATTCAAGGAGTTGGTCTGATGTTATGTCATCAGCCTCCTCCCTTAATTGTGGGAACAATGGAGGAGCAGTTGATCTAAGTAGATGTTGAACTGGTAGCCTACTTCAGAAATATATTCAAGCAAAAGGATCATAATGAAGTCTAGAGAGAAAGTTCCTCACCTGGAAGAAATGCTCCCTCTCAGAAGGGTCTTCCAGCAGAGTTTGGACTAGCTCCACAAAGTTAGAATCTGCAGCGTCCAAGTCATCACCATGACTCTATCATTAGGTGCAAACAAAACAGACAAATGTACAGGAGTTTATCCCTCATAAATAATGTTCTCCAGTGTCTCATTCATAATGTGTTGCCTATTTAACTAACCTCTTTGTGTAAAGACTTTTCTGTCAATGTGTGGATTATGTCCAGGTGGGCCTGGATGGTCAGCAGGTCAGCTGTGCCCGCACTGCAACACAACTCTAAAACCAGCTGGAACAGAGGTGGATATGTGAAAAGCAGGACTAGGGCAAGGGTAGTCTGATTAATCAGGCTCTAATACACAATTTATTGGTACATACAGCCTGAAATGAATGCCTGCAAAATTGTGTAAGTGTTCCTTACAAGCCAGAATGTTGAATAAAGTTAAATGTAAACTTACTCTACCGGTTGTCTGTGTGGTTTGTCCTTCAGATGCTTGCTATTTTAGATAAATATCCACAGGAAAGTATTGTCTAGGGCCTACTAAGGTAAAGTTAATTGTATATTGTATTTTTTCTCTCTCCAATCTTGCCATGACAATGAAAATGGTATATTCTGAATCGGGAGGATGTAGATTTTTTTTTTGTGGAATTGTAGGGGAAAGAAATATTGAAAAGTATTCACACAAAAAGGTGTGGATTGTTCTCCATCCTCCCCTGATTCAGAATATACACTTTTCCATTGTCATGGAACGGTTGGTTCTATAGCTGTTGGAGAATGACAAATATCCAATATAAAACTAATTTTACCTAGGTGCTGAACCATATCTCTAAAAGGTTGGGTAAACAATACTTTCCTGTGGAAATGTTTGGCGCAACAGCTGAAGGACAATCCCCCAGACAGAGTAAGTTTAAATGTAATTTTATTCAACATTCTGGCTTGTAATGAACATTTACACGATTTTGCAGGCATTCGTTGCAGGTTGTATGTACCAATGAATTGTGTATTACAGCCTGATTAATCAGACCAGGGCCAGGGCAGACGTACAGTAATTGCAGCTAGTAGCTGCCCATAGTTTGTTCCATCATAAGACTCTTCCCATCCCAACCCTCAACATTTCCACCTCTCTCACCCTTGCTCTTAGTCCAAGAATGAGTTGTGTCCTCTGCCTGAAGCTCAGCAGCTCTGGAACCATCTCTGTCACAAAAGTCACAAACTCCTCCAGCTTCCCATATTGCATCACATTACGTTGTTGAGCCACTTGCCACATGAAAGCAGACATCAGGCGTAGAGGTGGAACCAGGAGACGCAAGGAGAACAGAGGGAGATCTGTCACCGAAGAGAAGAGCAATTAACAGATAAACAAATAAATTCCAAAACTCAGCTAGTTAATATTACAAGCGATGTGTAGGCTATAGGACATATATGAATGGTCCATGTAAAAACAAAACAAAACTAATGAGTCATGACAATTGTTCTACGTTTAGCTACTTGGCTACATTTAACACAAACTAACCTTGTTCTGATGCTGGATCAATAATGTTATCCATAGCTAGTTTGCAAAGAAAAATAGCCACTGGAACAAGCTACTGTTAGCTAGCTAAAGAGTTTGCTGCTAACGTTAGATAGAGTGACCAAGCCTAGAATATACACTAAGCGCTTACAACGTGGCTAAAAAAGGTTGATATCTGCATGCAAGCTAGCTAATACTATACTAGTTAGCTAGCAAACTAAACCCGTTTTCTATAGATAGCCAACATTTGCACATCCAATTACTTTTACCAAAGATGTTCTACTCATCTATCGGTGCTTTTACTAACAACAAACAAATCATTGACATCGACGAAGTACTGTACTTCCGGGTGATGTTTAAAAACAATCCTTCAGAATAAAGGTCCTCATTTAAAAAAGAAAGATGCATACCACACATATTATTCTCTTTGTATTTAGTCATTGCAATATATAATTTAGTTTAATTGAGGGTTTATAATATTGCCCACTAAAATAGCAAAATTCTCCCAACCTGCTACAAAACTGTTCCTGTATACCACCTAGTCAAAACCCTAACTGAGGCAGCTCCACTTCCGTATTTTAAATGTATTATAATGAAATATTATTAATGGTATATATTTTTGTTTCAAACGTCAACAAAATTGCTGTTACTGTTCTCCTGCCATCTTACCAAGAAAATTAGAGAGCTCATCATTGTGGAAAAGGCTTGTCCAGCCTGCTTACCTTGTCAGACGGATGTCAAAGTCATCTGCAGTTTTCTGGGGAGCTGCCTCTTATCCATCAACATTAATTAATATGGATGATAATAGAGCTCGCCAGCGTGTAGTCCTAGAAGACGAAAATTAGTTACAGTTGAAGTCGGAAGTTTACATTCACTTAGGTTGGAGTCATTAAAACTCGTTTTTCAACCACTCCACAAATTTCTTGTTAACAAACTATAGTTTTGGCCAGTCGGTTAGGACATCTACTTTGTGCATGTAATTTTTCCAACAATTGTTTGCAGACAGATTATTTCACTTACAATTCACGGTATCACAATTCCAGTGGATCAGAAGTTTACATACACTAAGTTGACTGTGCCTTTAAACAGCTGGGAAAATTCCAGAAAATGATGTCATGGCTTTAGAAGCTTCTGATAGGCTAATTGATATCATTTTAGTCAATTGGAGGTGTACCTATGGATGTATTTCAAGGCCTACCTTCAAACTCAGTGCCTCTTTGCTTGACATCATGGGAAAATCAAAAGAAATCAGCCAAGACCTCAGAAAATAATTGTAGACCACCACAAGTCTGGTTCATCCTTGAGAGCAATTTCCAAACACCTGAAGGTACCATGTTCATCTGTACAAACAATAGTACGCAAGTATAAACACCATGGGACCACGCAGCTGTCATACCGCTCAGGAAGGAGACGCGTTCTGTCTCCTAGAGATGAATGTACTTTGGTGTGAAAAGTGCAAATCAATCCCAGAACAACAGCAAAGGACCTTGTGAAGATGCTGGAGGAAACAGGTACAAAAGTATCTATATCCACAGTACAACAAGTCCTATATCGACATAACCTGAAAGGCCACTCAGCCAGGAAGACGCCACTGCTCAAAAACCGCCATAAAAAACCCAGACTACGGTTTGCAACTGTACTTGGGGACAAAGATCGTACTTTTTGGAGAAATGTCCTCTGGTCTGATGAAACAAAAATAGATCTGTTTAGCTATAATGACAATCATTATGTTAGGATGAAAAGGGGGAGGCTTGCAAGCCGAAGAACACCATCCCAACCGTGAATCACGGGGGTGGCAGCATCATGTTGTGGGGGTGCTTTGCTGCAGGAGGGACTGGTGCACTTCACAAAACAGATGGCATCATGAGGTAGGAAAATTATGTGGATATATTGAAGCAACATCTCAAGACATCAGTCGAAGTTAAAGCTTGGTCACAAATGGGTCTTCTAAATGGACAATGACCCCAAGCATACTTTCAAAGTTGTGGCAAAATGGCTTAAGGACAACAAAGTCAAGGTATTGGAGTGGCCATCACAAAGCCCTGACCTCAATCCTATTAACAATTTGTGGGCAGAACTAAAAAAGCGTGTGCGAGCAAGGAGGCCTACAAATCCGACTCGGTTACACCAGCTCTGTCAGGAGGAATGGGCCAAAATTCACCCAACTTATTGTGGGAAGCTTGTAGAAGGCTACCCGAAACATTTGACCCAAGTTAAACAATTTAAAGGCAATGCTACCAAATACTAATTGAGTGTATGTAAACTTCTGACCCACTGGGAATGTGATGAAAGAAATAAAAGCTGAAATAAATCATTCTCTCTACTATTACTCTGACATTTCACATTCCTAAAATAACGTGGTGATCCTAAATGACCTAAAACAGGGAATTTTTACATGGATTAAATGTCAGGAATTGTGAAAAACCGAGTTTAAATGTATTTGGCTACGGTGTGTGTAAACTTCCGACTTCAACTATACCTCTCATACGTTCAGCCATTCCCATGGGGAAAATGGATAGAGTTTTGGGATAAATGTCAGAAATAAGGTCAGAGGTTAACACAGGCTTAGGAGATCTGGAACGTTTTGTTCTATGAGATAATATCAGTCATTTAACATGACCTTTATGAGTTATGAAGCCTTTATGTGCTTTGTGCTTTTTTTATTACATAAATACTTCAAAATTCACAAAAAGTGACGTTAGCTGATGAAGATGATCTCATAGAACAAAACGTATAAGATCTCCTAAGCCTGTGTTTACCACAGAACTCATTTTTGGCGTTTATCCAAAAACCCTCCAAAAACTCCACTAATTTCCCCATAGGCTTTGTCCAATGAACCATGGTGGAGTTAGTGCCTACAAAAAGGCACCATTACTATTGCTCTCTATGTTGGATGGAGCTGTCGTGAATGAGAATGACATGATCTACTTCCTTTTCCCCATAAACATCTGAGAGAAATTACTTTGCCACGTCTATGGCATCATTGTAATAAGCTGATGTTATAATATGAAATGCTTAATTAATACATTTAGTCCAGTGTTGAAAGTTTGTGCTTTCTTGTGTTTGTTTCTGTTGTAGCAGATTTCAACTAAAAATATGAAAAGACAATATTTGAACTTTTGGACTGCAAGAAGTCATTTTGTTGACCTGCAGCAATAATATTAAGGCATAGCTGACTCATTCAATGAATGATATTATCTAATGTAAAGAAATTAGGAACTGACAGGATCAGATTAAGCTACAATCTCGTCTGTCCACACATGATTTTGTATCTTGAACAATCCTACTGTACTATGCCACTTGAGGATTGGCAGATTTGTTGAGTCATCGTGTATCTCAATAACCCAATACAAGATAAGAAGACAAGGATTTGAACCATGGACATCACATTGTAATTATGTGCTGAATACAATTGGTGTAGACTTTACCATGAAATGCTTGCTTCCCAACAATGCAGAGTTTAAAAATAAAAGAGGAGGAAAACAAATACACAAGAGTCGAGTACCAGTACCAGATAGGTGTGTAGAAGTACGAGGTATTTGAGGTAGATATGTACATGAAGGCAGGGTAAAGTGACTAGGCATCAGGATAGATAATAACACAAGTAAAATAAATAACAGAGCAGCAGCAAATGATGAGTGTAAAAGTGTGTGTGAATGTGTATGTATGTTTGTGTTGTGTCGGTCTGTGTAAGTGTGTGCGCATACGTAGTGTATGTGAATGTGTGTGGGAGTGTCAATGTAGTGGTGTGAGTGAGTGTGTATATGGTTTGTATATACAGTGCCTTCGGAAAGTATTCAGACTCTTTGACTTTTTCAACATTTTGTTAAGTTACAGCTTTATTCTAAAATTGATTGAATTGTTTTTTCCCCTCATCAATCTACACACATTATCCCATAATGACAATGCAAAAAGAGGTTTGTAGAAATTTTTGATAATTTATTTAAAAAAAAATAAAGGAAATATCACATTTACATAAGTATTCAGACCCTTAAATCAGTACTTTGTTGAAGCAGATAGTTTGGGTACCCTTAATGGACTATTTAGCGGTCTGGCTAATTAGCAGTCTTATGGCTTGGGGGTAGAAGCTGTTTCGGAGCCTGTTGGTCCGAAAGCCGATGATCCGGTACCATTTGTCGGATGGGAGCAGAGTGAACAGTCTATGGCTTGGGTGGCCTGGAGTCTTTGGCAATTTTCCAGCCTTCCTCTGGCCTCGCCTGATATAGAGGTCCTGGATGGCAGGGAGCTCGGCCCCAGTGATGTACTGGGTTGTCCGGACCACCCTCTATAGTGCTTTGCAGTCAAGGGTGGTGGATTTGCCGTACCAAGAGGTGATGCAGCCAGTCAAGACGCTTCGATGGTGCAGCTGTAGAACTTTTTGAGGATCCAAGGGCCTATGCCAAATCTTTCCCGCTTCCTGAAGGAGAAGAGGCGCTGCCATGCCCTCTTCACGACTGTGCATATGTGCGTGGACTGTGTTAGCTCCTTAGTGATGTGGACGACAAGGAACTTGAAGCTTATTTCTACAAGGCTCAAGACAAACTCTCTGCACCACTAGTCTTGTAGATAAAAATATAGGCCTATGGCATACCCTTTCATACTCCCTCAGTTCGTGTCTTGGTATTAACTTAACAGTCCTTCACTGAAACGGTAGGCTATTTAAAGAATGCATGGTGGGTGAAGGAATTGACGGACAAATCTATGGATATAGCAGCCTATAGCCTAATTTCGCTAGTCAAACAGAAAGGAATAAGAGGTAGGGCTAAATAGGAAGAAATATGTATCAACACAAAGCCTTCGTTGTTAGTAAAGACATTGAAATTAATTATGCCTACTCGAATTTGCCTACTTTCAGCACCATGAGCTGTCTGACTGATTGTACCGTGGCTGCAGCTTCAAGTTTCAGTACAATGTAAGTTACTTGAATCTGGCTTATTGTGAGGTCAATAACTGATAAATAGCCTACATCATGGGAAAGAAACATATTGCTTTTAATAAAATCAATTATTGTAGTAGCAAGCTATCAAAGTTGATGTCCGGACCTTCTCACATTCACGCTCTTCTTCTCAAACTGAAAAGAACATTGGTTATAGGCTAGTCCACGCAGAATATTTTTGGGGGTAGGCCTATTAAGAAATTATTTCGGAAGAAGCCTTTGACTCTCCTCCTGAACAGCCACTGTAGGCCTATACACAACACAACCATTGGGTTAGGCAGCAAATAAAAACATTTTTGATCAGCGAGAGCAGAACAGGCCAGGCTTCAGGTTTGGAATATCCATTGCAGTGTATAATGCAGCCTAGTTTTACTTACACCATCCCAGCAGCTATCTTATAAATCAGTGGCGATTTCAGCATGTAAATGTTGGTGGGGCAAAAAAAAAAGTAATATGCATGCCAGCAAAACCACTACACAACACAACACTAAACAATACATTCATTGCACTATAATGGTGACAAACGGTGCCCACAAACTGTTAGGGCCTACATAAAGCTGTCCCAAAAGCACCCTAATGAATTCTTACCACTGCTACACCTGGCTATCAGCGGAGCCTTGTCTGGCAGTGAAACAGTTCATGCAGTCTCATTTACTGCCTTTAAAAAAGCATAGCTGATATGACTGACTTGCTTACAAATGTGGTTTCTACTGACAATTGAGATGTACAAATTATGGTATAAGGGAACGACGAGTGGATAAGAGGCCATCCGTAATTTCAATTAAGACATTAATGAGCGAGCTAGGATGGACATAGTCAATGTAAATGTTTGTTCAGCACTTTTGAAATGTACAGAGACAGATTTCAGAACATGGTCCGTTCTTACAGTATTCTCCCTGTACACCAAGTCAGAACCGTAAGATAAATAAAGGGGGCATATAAGCAGACAATGAAAGCTCTTACAATATTCGATGATTACATTTCTCTAAAACAGACTGTAGGCTACACGTGCATCATCAAGTCAGAACAGTAGGCTAAGTTATGAGGGAGGAAAGGGACCAAATTATTAGGGTGAGGCACATGGGCTACTAACAGCTTACTACACAACATACACTTAGTATTACCTTCTTGGCAACAGTATACATATCTCCCTGGCATATTACATCATTTATGCAGCAGCATACAATACATTTTTGGACTCACCTTATTGTGCTATGCTCACTTGAACAGGAAGGTGGCGAGGCGGTCTTTCTTGTGGGCTCTAGAAAGAGGCCCAAAATCCCGACTTGGAATTTTCCGTATTTTCCCAGTCTGAGCTAGATTTATCCGAGTTCCCTCACTGAAGTTCGAGATTTCCTAGTTCAGAGTTTCCAGTTGTTTTGAACGCGGCATAAGTCATGCTGGATTGACAGCATGGCCAATGTATTCAAACATTTCTGGCCCATGGTGTTACCCCATTTTTCTTAATATCCAATTGGTAGTTACGATCTTGTCTCATCGTTGCAACTCCCCATCGGACTCGGCGACGGTCGAGAGCCAAGCTGCACTGCTTCTTGACACACTGCTCGCTTAACCCGGAAGCCAGCCGCACCAATGTGTCAGAGGAAGCTTTCTGACCATATAAGACATGTCTATGTCCTGGGAAATTATATTCTTACTTACAACGTCATGCTAATCACATTAGCACAAGTTAGCTCAACCGTCCCGTGGAGCAGAATTTGAATTTATTTAAACTTTGACATTTACTTTTGATACTTAAGTACATTTGAGCATTTCCATATACTTTTGATACTTAAGTATATTTTACACCAAATACTTTTACTCAAGTAGTATTTTACTGGGTGACTTTCACTTTTACTTGAGTCATTTTCTACTAAGGTATCTTCTACTCAAGTATGACAATTGAGTACTTTTTCTACCACCGACACAAGGATTATTTGTTTTTTTACATTGTTTGCAAACTCATATGTGACACGTATTAATGCCAAAATAACATGCAAAACAGGCACACACAAAAAAACAGGTGGGGCTCACCTGCCCTGAATGACGCGTCGCCACTGTTTGAAATATAACTTTGCTCTGTGCTTCTCTCAACATGCACTTCGTAGCCTATAGGCTAAGAATAATTTGATTGAGACCACACAAATAGACTATAGGCGCACTTGATATTGCGCGCCCAGGGGAGAATCATAGATGACGGTCGCCATCGCGAACATCAATGTATATAGCCTAATAATCAACTAATTCTAAAACACTGAGAAATATATGAACTTCGTCAATTACAAATTACATGACCATCCCCTGGACTAGATTTAAAAAAAAAAATTAAACCAATATCCCCTTGACTGAAATTGAAAAAGCACGAAACTCCCCCATTTTCGATCCATCCTTAAAAACTTATTTGGGATAGGGGGCAGTATTTTGACGTCCGGATGAAAAGCATGCCCAAAGGAAACTGCCTGTTACTCATGCCCAGAAGCTAGGATATGCATATAATTTATAGATTTGGATAGAAAACACTCTAAAGTTTCTAAAACTGTTAAAACTATGTCTGTGAGTATAACAGAACTGATATGGCAGGCGAAACCCCGAGGACAAACCATCCCCCCCCCAAAAAAATTCAGCCTACCACTTTTATTATAAGCCGAAGTCCTCCCAGATTGCAGTTCCTAGAGCTTCCACTACATGTCAACAGTCTTTAGAAAGAGTTTCAGGCTGGCTTTTGGAAAAATGAGCCAGAAATTGTAGTTTTTCTAGGTAGCTCCCATTTTGGCTGTAGTGTTTCCAAGCGCGTGAATGAGAGCGTGTTCTTTTGTATTTTTTTCCGGTAAAGACAATAACGATTCTCAGTCTTAAATTTGATCATTTATTTACGTATTAGGGTACCTGCGGTTTGATTATAAACGTTGTTTGACTTGTTTGGAAAAGTTTATTAGTAACGTTTGGGATTCATTTTGTATGCATTTTGATGGAGGGAAACTGGGTAGATTATTGACTGAAGCACGCCAGCTAAACTGAGTTTTTATGGATATAAAGAAGGACATTATCGAACAAACGGACCATTTGTGATGGCACTCCAAAAGGTCCCAGTTACAACAGAAGAAGATAATCAAAGTTAAGGCATTTATTATATCGCTATTTCTGACTTTCGTGTCGCACCTGCCTGGTTGAAATATGTTTTTCATGAGTTTGTACGCGGGGCACTGTCCTCAGATAATCGCATGGTGTGCTTTCACCGTAAAGCCTTTTTGAAATCTGACACAGCGGCTGGATTAACAAGAAGTTAAGCTTTATTTTGATGTATTACACTTGTGATTTTATGAAAGTTAAATATTTATAATACTGTAGTTTGAATTTCGCGCTCTGCAATTTCACCGGATGTTGTCGAGGTGTCCCGCCTGCGGCACGCCTTTCCCAAAGTTAAGCGCCATTTATACCTTGCGCTACTGTAAGTCCTGTCTTGA
Source organism: Salvelinus namaycush (assembly GCF_016432855.1). Lineage (NCBI taxonomy): Eukaryota > Metazoa > Chordata > Actinopteri > Salmoniformes > Salmonidae > Salvelinus > Salvelinus namaycush. The sequence continues at coordinate 15,057,122 of NC_052344.1, forward strand.
TTTTGTCCACACTCTGACTGTGCCCACATTTGACATTCACATTTTCAGAAATGTTGGTAAATTATCTTTTATTGTTTAAAGAACTTATGAGACATTGGTATTTTTTCACTAGGCTACCTAATCATGGCATGGGGCTGTTGAATGACATACATTTGTTTGAAATCTATCACTTGGTTTTATTTCAGAGACAAATCTTTTTTTTTTTTGCAAAACGCTATATCGCATTTCTCTCAGAGAAATAAGTAGTAGGCCTAGGTTACTGCTATGTAGTCGAATGTAACAAAGTCTAGCTACATTTTTAACTGTACGAATTATACATTTGTGACATCGATACAGTAATGAGATGTGTATGTAAAACATTTAAATTTGGCATTTTAGTCATTTAAGCATATACTCTTGTCCCGAGCGATTTACAATTAGTACACAATATGCAGATTCTACATGTTAGTGAGCTAGCTAGTTTGTTTACAACTGGCAAAAAAGTTTCACGGGACTCGTGCTCCTGCGTCACAATACCTGGCACTCTGGTCCTGGATCTTGGACCCGCTACTCGCGCAGGTCGAGGATTCATTTCAGCCGGGGTTAATTTGCATTTCACATATGATTTAAAGCGTGGATAAGGTTACCAAACGCTCTAGGATCCGGACCCTTTTCTTCAATTTCTGCCTAAAATGACATGTCTAACTGCCTGTAGCTCAGAACCTGAAGCAAGGATATGCATATTATTGATACCATTTGAAAAGGAAACAGTTTGTGGAAATGTGAAATGAATACAAATACAAAAAATAAACATGCGTTTAAAAAAAAAATTCATCATCTTTGAAATGCAAGAGATTGGCCATACATTGATAGGATTCTAGGTGTAATTTAGATGTTGTCCACAAGATGACAGCAGTGTGTGTGCAAAGTTTCAAACTGATCCATTGAAGAATTACATCGCTACACGATATTTTGTATCAAGTCTGCCAGTTTTCCCAAATGTGCCGAATTGGTCAATTTATACATTTTCAAGTACATACCTATAGAGAACATACAAAAATGCTATGGTAATAAAACATTTAAGTTTACACACTCCCAGGAATGTCACAAATGGAGTATTAGCTTCCCTACAGAAAATACACTAACCTTCACACATATAGATGGCCGGGAAGGGTGGGTGTGGAGCCAGAGACAGCAGTGGGGTCAAACTGTAAAACCCAGTTCCTACATTTGAATATAAAATTGATTTTATTAAACAAAATTATGCTACATTATATCTCTGGGACCCTCAGGATGACAAATCAGAGCAAGATTACTGAATGTAAGTACATTATTTACCTTCAGAGGTGAATGTATCAAACCAGTTGCCGTGATAAGTGTTTTGTTGTTGTGCACTATCCTCAAACAATTGCATGTTTTTTTGTTGTTGTTGTAATAGCTACTGTAAATTGGACACTGCATTTAGATTAACATGAATGTAAGCTTTCTGCCCATATAAGACATGTCTATGTTTTGGAAAGTTGGCTGTTGTTTACAACGTCATTCTCGTTACATTATCGCATATTGAGCAACAACTGTCCTGGTTTAGGGACACCAACCCTGAGAGGTTTTAAAGTGCCCTGATTAAGATGGCTAGGTGAGACAACCACGACATATCACAGTCAAATACCGTATTCAAACATTCCATTTCAGCTAAACAATGATACACCTTAGCCAAATTAATTTAAACTCAGTTTTTCAAAATTCCTGACATTTAATCCTAGTAAAAATTCCCTGTTTTATGTCAGTTAGGATCACCACTTTATTTTAAGAATGTGAAATGTCAGAATAATAGTAGAGAGAATTATTTATTTAAGCTGTTATTTCTTTCATCACATTCCTAGTGGGTCAGAAGTTTACATAAACTCAATTAGTATTTGGTAGCATTGCCTTTAAATTGTCAAACTTAGGTCAAACCTTTCGGGTAGCCTTCCACAAGCTTCCCACAATAAGTTGGGTGAATTTTGGCCCATTCCTCCTGACAGAGCTTGTGTAACTGAGTCAGGTTTGTAGGCCTCCTTGATGGCACACACTTTTTCAGTTCTGCCCACAAATTTTCTATAGGATTGAGATCAGGGCTTTGTGATGGCCACTCCAATACCTTGACTTTGTTGTCCTTAAGCCATTTTGCCTCAACTTTGGAAGTATGCTTGGGGTCATTGTCCATTTGGAAGACCCATTTGCAACCAAGCTTTAACTTTCTGACAAATGTCTTGAATGTTCCTTCAATATATCCACATAAATTTTCCCTCCTCATTGATGCCATCTATTTTGTGAAGTGCACCAGTCCCTCCTGAAGCAAAGCACCCCCACAACATGATGCTGCCACCCCCGTGCTTCACGGTTGGGATGGTGTTCTTTGGCTTGCAAACCTCCCCCTTATTCCTCCAAACATAACGATGGTCATTATGGCCAAACAGTTCTATTTTTGTTTCATCAGACCAGAAGACATTTCTCCAAAAAGTACGATCTTTGTCACCATGTGCAGTTGCAAACCGTAGTCTGGCTTTTTTATGGCGGTTTTGGAGCAGTGGCTTCTTCCTTGCTGAGTGGCCTTTCAGCTTATGTCGATATAGGACTTGTTTTACTATGGATATAGATACTTCTGTACCCGTTTCCTCCAGCATCTTCACAATGTCCTTTGCTGTTGTTCTGGGATTGATTTGCACTTTTCACACCAAAGTACATTCATCTCTAGGAGACAGAACGCGTCTCCTTCCTGAGCGTTATGACGGCTGCGTGGTTCCATGGTGGTTATACTTGAGTACTATTGTTTGTACAGATGAACGTGGTACCTTCTGGCGTTTGGAAATTGCTTCCAAGGATGAACCAGACTTGTGGAGGTCTACAATTATTTTCTGAGGTCTTGGCTGATTTCTTTTGATTTTCCCATGATGTCAAGCAAAGAGGCACTGAGTTTGAAGGTAGGCCTTGAAATACATCCACAGGTACACCTCCAATTGACTCAAATTATGTCAATTAGCCTATCAGAAGCTTCTAAAGCCATAACATAAATTTCTGGAATTTTCTAAGCTGTTTAAAGGCACAGTCAACTTAGTGTATGTAAACTTCTGAACCACTGGAATTGTGATACAGTGAATTGTAAGTGAAATAATCTGTCTGCAAACAATTGTTGGAAAAATTACTTGTGTCATGCACAAAGTAGATGTCCTAACCGACTTGCCAAAACTATAGTTTGTTAACAAGAAATTTGTGGAGTAGTTGAAAAACGAGTTTTAATGACTCCAACCTAAGTGTATGTAAGCTTCCTACTTCAACTGTATAGGGTTTGCATTAAAAAATATATAGTTTTAATATACATTCAAATCTATGAATAATATGAGAACAGTTATATTTGACACAAGCATGAAGGTACCCACAAGCAATAAACAAGCAAAGCCCAGAACCTCCACATCCGGCTTCTTCACCTCCACACCTGGTCGTCTAAGACCAGCCACCCAGACAGCTGATGAAACTGAAGAGTATTTGTCTGTAATGAATCCTGTTTGTGGGGAAAAACTAATTCTGTTTGGCTGGGCCTGGCTCCCATGGGACCGCCTCCCAGGCATGGCTGCGCCCATGCCCAGTCATGTGAAGTCCATAGATTAGGGCCTAATTAATTTATTTCAATTGACTGATTTCCTTATATGAACTGTAACTCAGTAAAATCGTTGAAATTATTGCATGTTGCGTTAATATTTTTGTTCAGTATATAATTTCGAAATTAGATGCTATATTAGTCAAACAATGGATGAGTGTTTGACCTTTTTATTTTCCTTACCATCACAGGGTACTGGAGTAACCAACACTGAAGTCTCTGCAGGTGACAGACCCTCCTGTTCCTGTTCCTCTGATGTTGACAGTCCTAGATCCTCCAAACATCTATGAGTGCTTTCATCCAGGATTTCATTATGGTCTTCATTTTCACATACCCCATTATCTATGCATTCATATTCATCTGAGTATTGCCTCCCATTGTCAGAGTTGTCTGGCTCGTAGTTAATAACAACTCTCATTTTGGGAGGGAGGGACAGTGTGGACAGGATGGTATCTGCAGTGTATTTAGAGACATGACCTGGGTAGGAGAGATCAGTTAAACTCACCTACATTGCCAAGTAAAAAATACAAGAGGTGTCCAATTGGACTATTTACTTCATAACCATTATCTGGATGGAGACTTACACTTGTTCAGGTTTCCATGACGCTGATGGTGCTGCAGCACTGTCTTCAGTTGTTCAGGGTCAAAGACAGTCTGTCCACATCCCTCCAGGACAGAGGGGGCAGCACAGAGCCATGCTGTTGTCTAAGAGGAGCAGGGCAAGGGGAATAGAGCATAATAAAAAGTGCAAATACATTGTACCAGCCACTTGAGGTTTTAGACAAGTTTTTAAATGACCAGAAACACCATTAAATTCATCTGTAGAGCCACATGACGCCATGTTCCGTCAATCTTTTAGAACTGAGATCTTTTCCTCAGTACCTGCGTGAGGTCTGGTACAGGCAGCAGCTCCTCCAGTCTGGAGAGGAACTCCCACACCAGTGTCTGCAGCACTGTGTCATACCGAGGGCCATAGTGGACTGGGAACACCACCTGTGAAATAGACAATTTAGCACGAAATGGGTCTAGTGCCAAATGTCTCCATTAAAAATGCACTCTAGCTTTTTTGGAACTTCTCCTGTTGAGAAACAATATCCCAAGAATAAGTACAGTAATTTACACACATTTAAGGGTAAAAAAAACAACCTTTTGAGCAAAATAGTGTTTTTTAGACAACTACAAATGTCATGGAGGCCATTCAAGCAGTTGAGTTGGTCTGATGTGATGTCATTAACCTCCTCCCATGATTGTGAGAACAATGGAGGAGCAAAAACATCAAATAAAAAAGGCCCTGACCGCACCCCCCCCCCCCCCCCCCCCCCACACACACACTTGTACTATGTCCTACCTGGACCACCTGTTGAGATGTGCCTTTTGTTAAGTAAATTAAGTGATAAATTATGTGAAAAGGAGACTGGAGTGCCACTTTAACAAGATCTTTAGGGTATTCTGAATGCAGACGAAGGGTACTTATAATCTTTAAATCTACGTAGATGATGTTCAACTAGTAGCCTATTTAAGAAATATATTCATAAAATAGGATCATAAAGAAGTCTCGAGAGAAAGTTTCTCACATGGAAGAAATGCTCCCTCTCAGATGGGTCTTCCAGCAGGGTTTGGACTAAATGAGAACTTGTTCTCAACTAGCCTACCTGGTTAAATAAAGGTGAAAAAAGCTACACAAAGTTAGAATCTGCAGCGTCCAATTCATCACCATGACTCTATCATTAGGTGCAAACAAAACATCAGACAAATGTACAGGAGTTTATCCCTCAGAAATAATGTTCTCCAGTGTCTCATTCATAATGTGTTGCCTATTTAACTAACCTCTTTGTGTAAAGACTTTTCTGTCAATGTGTGGATTATGTCCAGGTGGGCCTGGATGGTCAGCAGGTCAGCTGTGCCCGCACTGCAACACAACTCTAAAACCAGCTGGAACAGAGGTGGATATGTGAAAAGCAGGACTAGGGACAGACGTACAGTAATTGCAGCTAGTAGTTGCCCATTGTTCGTTCCATCATAAGACTCTTCCCATCCCAACCCTCAACATTTCCACCTCTCTCAGTCCTAGAATTGTGAGCGCTGCGTTAATCGAATCCGGTATCAGGATAAATAAAAAGCAAGGTCTGCTAACTTTCTTTAATTATGTTTAATTAACGCAAACAATAAATGGCAAATGCAATTTTCGTATATACGGGTTCGCTGTATCACCGCGCAGGGTAGAACAGAGAACTCTGGAATGTGGGCATACAACCGTTATTATACTATGACAGCCATCCGTTGGCCTATCACAGTAGAGGCTGAGCGTGGTTTAAACTTTGCTCAGCCTATCGCTGGCACTCAGACTTGTCCCAGTCTCTTGGTGCTCTCATCTGTCCGCATCTGGTCGTTGGGTAGATTAGATCCATCTTGTGTCTCACCCCAGATTCTACACTCATACAGTTCCTTATTTGGTATTGTCCAGTGTCCTACCCTCCCTGGTTGGCCTGGAGATATGCACCCCTCCCCTCTCCAGATTGACCACAGCTTTTGCATCAAGGCACTCTATGTTGCTCAATCTTTTACACACATATCTGCATTGTTTGTGTGTGTGTGTAACAAAACAATATTCATCTTCAAACAATACGGTAGTGGGCTATAGTGCATAAACATAAATCCTAACAGAATGAGTTGGGTCCTCTGCCTGGAGCTCAGCAGCTCTGGAACCATCTCTGTCACAAAAGTCACAAATTCCTCCAGCTTCCCATATTGCATCACATTATGCCGTTGTGTCACTTGCCACATGAAAGCCACATCAGGCGTAGAGTTGGAACCAGGTGCCGCAAGGAGAACAGAGGGAGACCTGTCACTGAATTGAAGAGAGCAATTAACAATTAAACAGATAAACAAATAATAAATGCGAAACCGACTAATCCCATATCTCAGCTAGTTAGTAATATTACAAGCTATGTGTAGGTAGACTATAGGACATCTTTGAATGATCCATGTAAAAACAAAATGAGTCATGCCATATAATTTTTCTACATTTAGCTACTGCTATGTGATAAGCAATGCATGACAAAACAGCAAACTAACCTTGTTCTGATGCTGGATCAATAATGTTATCCATAGCTAGTTTGCAAAGCAAAAAGCCACCCGAAACAAGCTTGCTACAGAGTTCGATGTTAACGTTAGATAGTGCGACCAAGCCTAGAATATACGTAATATTAAAGCGCTTGCAACGTAACTAAAAAGGTTGATATATGTATTCAAGCTAACAATACCCAAGTCAGCTAAGTTAAATAAAACCGTTTTTTTACAGAGGTTGCTAGATCCAGCGTCTCATCAGCAACACTAAAAAAGTACTTCCACGTCATGGATTTCGAAAAATGTCTAAATAAAAGTCCCCCACGTTACATAATAGTAGAAATGCGTCAATAACCTGTGATTATTAATGATATATGAAAAATAATTGTCTAAACATGAACAATGATTAATATTTTTTCATAATTAAGTGACATTTGGATTAAATGTGGGTTTTAAAACCTATTCCAAGGTCAAATAAATGTCCACAATGCGAATCACTGTATATGGAATACATATTGGCTTATAGAGCAAAAACTATTCTGGGTGCCTCAGTAAAAGTATTGTGGGGAATACTCCGTAGGGCCTGTATAGTGTATTTCACGAGGCTCTGAATAATATGTGTTGCTGGCCTTTTATTTTGGTCAAACAGCTTAAAGTGGGTTGCCTGGACAATATATATTGTACAAATATAGCACTGTACAGGACAAATTATTTATTGTGTCTCCGTACAACCAGGGTCCAGTCTACTCACTAGAGTCCCTAGAATACGAAACAGGTGAGTTTGAACAAAAAGCTAGGTCTTAGGAAGCTTTATGTTGACATTTGAGCAGTGATACACATATCAGCATCATGGACAGATACCCTTTTAGACTGTTATGTTGTCATTGTCAGTCTAGCTCCAAACATGTGGCAAATATGTGTCCCAAAAGCATATAAATATAATTTAATATTTTAGTCAGTGCAAGACCACACACTGGTAAAGAAAAAACGTTACTACTGGTGTCAAATAAACTGGGGTGGAAAATACTCAGTCTGGTTTCTACTAACCAAATATGTTCAGTTTTTCAGGGGGGCTGTGTCAACCAGCCTGCTGGTTATTTCTCAGTCTTTCTTGTAATGCCTACATTTAATCCTGCATGTTATATTAATTCCAAAGCAATACATGAATCCACTGTTATTGTGTTGAATATCAGTTGGAAAAACAAAACACCTCAATCATTTGTTTTTGCTTACCCTGGTGTGAAATAAAATAATTCCATACACGACTTTCATGCACTCTTGCTTTGCGCTAATGGATTTGCCAAATACCAATTATTAGCAGATGATTAGTTAAGAAGCCAACTGCAACAACGATGGAGTATTATACCTGTATGACTGACACATTTATACATTGTATTGCTAGTGAAAACAAGGTGAAATTAAACAAAATGGTACAAACAGAGTATGTAAATGAGGCTCAGGTTCAAAACCTCTGGCCTCTGGAGAGTTTAAATGAGGGAATATCAACTGCTCAGCAAAGACCCTCAGACATACTTTTGAGGATAAAGAGGATGGTTCTAACTTTCATCCTGATGTAGCCAAGAGTTCATATGAGGAAGTGTCAGTGGTGCAGCTCAATCAAATCTCAGACACCCAAGATATTGGGAATGAATACTACCACTTAGAGACAGCAAGTTATGGTAGTGGTTTATTGGATGAGGAAATCGTAAGCTCTATGACAACTAGCATGTAACTGCAGAGGTTGACGTGGAAATATGCGATTAATACACTGAAATGTGTTTTGTCAGACGCTTTTATGGCCTACCACAACTGATGTTGTATTGCAGCCACCAATTGGACGGGGGTGAAATAAATATACAAAAAAGGTCAATTCCATTACGAATAAAGGAAAAAAGTAATTCGTTCACAATAAAGAGAAAGATGCGAACCTCAAATAGGAATCTCTTCGTATCTAGTCATTACAATATATAATTTAGTTTAATTGAGGGCTTATAATATTGCCCACTAAAATCACAAGAAATGCCACATTACAGACATAAGAAATGTAACAGACAAGTAGGGATTTCCTAACTGTTGGACAGCTCTACTTCAGTCATTCAAAAATAATTATAACAAATTAAATATTATGATGTCAACAAAAGTACCATTACTCTCATCCTGCCATCTTACTAAGAAAGTTAGAGCGCTCATCATTGTGCTATAGGCTTGTCCAACCTGCTTACCTTGTCAGACGGAGGTCAAAGTCATCTGCAGTTTTCTGGGGACACAATAGGGGAGCTGTCTCTCAACCATCAACATTAATTAATAGGGATGATAATGTCTGACCTGCGGCGACATCTGCCTATTATTCCCTCAAGCCGAGAGAAAACAGGGTCCCTCATATTTCAGCAGCTGATTAATGTTCTCAATGACATTTAGATATGCTGTCTCTCGGCAAATGGAGAATGATCATACAGCAGTCTGTTACGCAAATTAATAATGAACAGTGGGCACACACGTGAGTGGGTATGCAACTTCCGAGTGAAATCTTTTAATAGTATGTGGTAACTTGCCACGATGGAAATATTCAATAACCTAGCTAGGCATACAAACAATGTATTATTATCTAAATGAATGATACACGCTAATGGTTCTATTGACGCAACAAGCCACCATAGATGTGCTGTTCCCTGCACACCTAAGCCCAGGTATGTGCTGTAATCAACACTGATAGATAGCACATAGTTATGTCCCAGCCAATGTCTGCTATTTGGGAGCATCCCTGTAGTGGATAGGGAAATAATTGAATGGAACAGGGACTTTAGTTTTGGTAGGATAGGCCTACAGTATACTGTAGCGTGAACATTTTCTCAGAGCGTATAGGAGCTGGCCCAGCAACAGTGAGACCGATGCTGTTCTGGTTGTTGATTGGTTTTTGCTGTGGTCCTCCAGCTGCTGGGACACAGTTTGGCAGGAGTTGTGTGGTGTCACACGCTGCCAAGTGAGCTGGCCAGATGGAGACAGCTGGACTGGCAGCCCACCATCCCTATAGCCTCTTCTGTTGGAGTGGGGAGGGACCCTGTAAGTCTCAGAGAGGAGGAGGTGATGTGTGTGTGTGTATGTGTTTGCGCTTGTGTGTATGTGTTCGTGCTTGCCATCATTTGTGAGTGTGAGAGTGAGTGAGACAGAGACAGAGAGAGAGAGAATGAGAGAGAGAGAGACAGAGAGAGAGCAAGAGAGAGAGAGAGAGAGAGAGAGAGAATTAGAGATTTTATGTGTGTAGAGGGTCTACCAAACAAAACCATGTTCAATCCAAACCCATGCCTGTGTAAGTCATCCAGATCTTTCCTCTCTGCAACTTGTGGTTTTCCTTATTATTTTCCTTTTACCTACTAAATCAATGGCTCCATCTTTCCATTTTGACCTGCCTAATACAGTTTTCGAATGAGAGCTATGACAGACCTATGGAACCATGTCCAGGTGGTTATTGGGTTTAGCAGAAGGGAAGCTGGTTGCTGCTGGCCTGGTCTCTGATTGGCAGTTTAGGACCAGTGCAGCTGCTACCACCACCATCTGCTGTCAGGATATATTGATCATCTTATGAAAAAAATTGGGTTTAGAATGAATCTCAGTGAAATCAACCCCCTTCCTTTCAAAGGGCAGTGACTTTAATCAAGTCCCTACAGGGAAGCCGAAACTCATCAACTGAACCCCCCCCCCCCCCCCCAACACACACACACACACACACACACAATTGCAGGAGATAGGTAGATGGAAAACTACGGATCACACTGATCCCCCGGTAAAGTCTCTGCTAGATTTGGCCTCAGCTCCAGCATTTTTAGGGTACCGCAGCAGACCTCTTAACTCTGTCTTAATGTAAATGTAGTACTGTAAGTATAAACAACTTAATGGAAATCTAAGGCTAGTATTCAATCAAACTTGCACTATTGGACGGAACAGAGGATCAAAAGCTGCCAGTGTTTACACGTATAGACATGAGTATGGGTGGTATTGTCCTCTGCTGACTGCTGCTTTACAAGCTTCCCCACTACAGTTGATATATTTCAAGTTATTTTTCTTGGGTATTGATATTTTTTGGGCTTTATTCAAAACATGCCTCAAAACTCAGTACAGTGAAATACATTTCAGACTCTATGAAAAGGGTGTGTGAACTGTCAACACCAAGAAGGACAGCCTCTGGCAAGACATCTGGACATTTGAATATCAAAGTATTCCTCTGCTCATTGAAGTGCCCATAACCCATACAGTATCTCTGCATATTCTAATCAACAATTAGGGAGTTTGGTGTGACAACAACGTCAAGGCCTTAGTCAATAAAAACTGGTATCCAGCAACTGGTTAAATCTGGTTACTAAAGTACATGTATTTTTTATACTCCACAGACATGTTTGAGTCAGCATGCCTTTTCTCACAATAAAACATTTTCTACTCCATTAATTCAAACTATTGCTTAATTTGTATTTTCTTGGAAACCCCATAAAGAAAGTCTGCAGTTAAAAAAAAAATCTTGGTCTATCAATTAATAATCTGTCTGCCATGTTTTGACCCCCAACCACTTCCTCCATACATAGGTCACCTGTTTGGATTCAACTGTGGAGCAGAGTGGAGCTTTGGTCAACTATTCCGTTATAAAAGGTTTCTATATTTGTTCTGAGAGTGAAAACTGCTTGCTGATGAATCACACAGAGAGACAGAAAGACAGGGGAAGAGGGACAGATAGAAAGACAGAAAGACAGAAAGAGGGCGAGAGATGGAGATGGAGTTAGAGAGGTCCTAATTGACAGCTTGTCACTGCATCTTTTTTTTATCTTGGCGGTTTGCAGTTTGCAAAGTTAAATCATGTTTCCCGGATTGCAATTTGCAGAGGACAGGAGGCAGGTAGGATAATACTGTCTGGTTCCCTGGAGTTGAGGGATCTCTTAAATAAAATGTTATCGATCCTGCCCAGTTCTTTTGAATGGGACACGCCGGTAACCATGGTTACAGGGCTACCCTCTCACCGAAGAAATTGTTTCCTCAGGAGAGCTGAATGGCTGTCGGCGTGACAATTGGATGTGAAACGACTTTCTAATAGAAAATGCGATCCAAGGTGTCCATCTCACTGGACTACAGATAACATGGCACAGTCCTCTTCCTCAAGCCTGCTGAGTAGATCTCCTCAAGTGAACTCCTCACTTTGCTCAGGGACTGTCTGTGGCCTTGGCAACTTCCAAAGCCATTGTAAATCTGGATGGATAGGCTAAACGGCCAGAGTTGGAAAAAGTCTAAAACAATGGGAATAAAATATGAACTATCCTTGTAGCACACTGTTCATACTGGAGGAAGTTTCCCTTCTAAGTGTTTGAAGTTTTACAATTATGTCCACAGTTGGGGGGTGGTGGAGGAGCTGCCGGTCATCTTTCTTTAGAGTGAGTATTTTATTAAAGGATCTTTAATAATAGGCAAATTAATCAACTGGAGATGTGGATGTCAAGCCAATCGCCTGCCAAGTTATAATGAGCTTTCTGTGAGTGGGTGGGTGTGTGTATGAGGGAGAGAGAGCTTGTGAGAAAGTGTTTGTGTGTGTTTTAGATTTAAAAAAAAAGTTTTTACATTGACAGAACTGTGCCTGTGAACACATTAGATTAGAATGGGATAATTTGGTGCTTGCGTGTCTAGGTGGGAATGTGCTTTTTGTGTGAAGGAGAAACTGAGTTTGCAAGTGTGTGTGTGTGTGTGTGTGTGTGTGTGTGTGTGTGTGTGTGTGTGTGTGTGTGTGTGTGTGTGTGTGTGTGTGTGTGTGTGTGCGCGTGTGTGTGCGTGTGCGTGTGCGTGTGTGTGTGTGTGTGTGTGTGTGTGTGTGTGTGTGTGTGTGTGTGTGTGTGTGTGTGTGTGTGTGTGTGTGTGTATGCGCGGGCATGTATATGTGTGTGAGCTGCATGTGTAATTGCTTGTGAAAGAGATAGGGAATTTATATATGATGGCAGTCTTCCTTTCCATCTAATGAGTATACTGCTTCCATAATAGAGGTCTAAATCTAATGATCCCTCACACCTTAGGGGAACAGAGTGGAACAACAGCCTGGCTGTTATCTTCATCTCACTACTTGATTGGCGGGAAGATATACTGTGCATTTAGTAGTACCATGCATAGCTGGAAATAGCATTAGGCACTATATGCTGTGAGTTTTAGTCACAAAAGTAGTTTCGGCTTTAAGTAAGAATCCTATGACAGTGAAGAATTGACAACATTTCTTAACACAAAAAGAGTGAAAATGAAAATATACCAATAGAAAATAGATCCTATGTTATCTTTTTCTACAATACAGGATTGGTATTTGGGCATTATTCTAGGAAGGGAAGTAAGCAGTGTCATACTGTGACAAGTTAGCATTTTTAGAGTCAATAGACATGGTTTAAGTGATTACATGAATACAGACATGCACTCTTGCAGTACAACAGGAATGCTATCATACCCCACAAACCCAGTCAACCCATTTTGTGAGAATATTGCCTCATAGGGAGCTGAAAGAGATCCAGATTTCTGGTCCTACCTAGTTCATCCTCTAGGGGGCAGGCTGGCCAAGCATAAGCACACACAACATACTATCCCAACACCATATACAATACTGTACCACAACCCTGGTGTTGGGATAGTCTCTAATCCCAGGTGTTGGGATAGTCTCTAATCCCTGGTGTTGGGATAGTCTCTAATCCCTGGTGTTGGGATAGTCTCTAACCCCTGGTGTTGGGATATTCTCTAATGCCTGGTGTTGGAATAGTCTCTAATCCCTGGTGTTGGGATAGTCTCTAATCCCTGGTGTTGGGATAGTCTATAATCCCTGGTGTTATGATAGCCTCTAATCCCTGGTGTTGGAATGGTCTCTAATCCCTGGTGGTGGGATATTCTCTAATCCCTGATGTTGGGATAGTCTCTAATCCCTGGTGTTGGGATATTCTCTAATGCCTGGTGTTGGAATAGTCTCTAATCCCTGGTGTTGGGATAGTCTCTAATCCCTGGTGTTGGGATAGTCTCTAATCCCTGGTGTTGGGATATTCTCTAATCCCTGGTGTTGGGATGGTCTCTAATCCCTGGTGTTGGGATAGTCTCTAATCCCTGGGGTTGGGATGGTCTCTAATCCCTGGTGTTGGGATAGTCTCTAATCCCTGGTGTTGGGATAGTCTCTAAACCATGGTGTTGGGATAGTCTCTAATCCCTGGTGTTGGGATTGTCTCTAATCCCTGGTGTTGGGATGGTCTCTAATCCCTGGTGATGGGATATTCTCTAATCCCTGGTGTTGGGATATTCTCTAATCCCTGGTGTTGGAATAGTCTCTAATCCCTGGTGTTGGAATAGTCTCTAATTCCTGGTGTTGGGATTGTCTCTAATCCCTGGTGTTATGATAGCCTCTAATCCCTGGTGTTGGGATGGTCTCTAATCCCTGGTGATGGGATATTCTCTAATCCCTGGTGTTGGGATATTCTCTAATCCCTAGTGTTGGAATAGTCTCTAATCCCTGGTGTTGGGATAGTCTCTAATCCCTGGTGTTGGGATAGCTAAACGAAAACAGGTTGACTAGGGTCCCCTGAAACATAATAGCCTTTAAACACTGGTCTGTTGCAGACAAAATGACTGAGATGAGCCTACAGTCAAGGGACATGGGTCTATTGATTGGTCTGTGCAGTTTAATGAGAACAGGGAAGTAATGGGGTGGAGAGTTTAATGAAGTGCTGCTATGGTACAGCCAGACCATTTCTATAGAGTTTAGACACGGTTCCAAAGCATCTAGCAGGTTTATGGTGGAGATGTGACAAACGTTGTCGTACAATGTCATACAATGTAAATTGTCATTACAGTAAAGTCAAATGTTAACTGTTGTTTAGGACAACCTTGTGTATAGACATGAGGACAAGTTGAACATTCAAATAAAATTGTGAAAGACACAGCTATACTCTAGAGGTTGGGTTCATCAGGAATAAACATAGCTACTGTACATCTGCGTTGCTGCATGAGGATTTAACTTAGTAGACACCCTACACACAAATCTGACCATAGCAGTAGGTCTCCCAAAGGCGATGACTCAGCAAGACTCATTAAAGGCTATCTATTTCCCTTCAGGCTCAGTTGGAATAACTGTAGCATGGTTGTTTTCTCAGGGCTTTTATCTTAGCAGAGAGCTGGTGCATGGTTGTTTTCTCAGGGCTTTTATCTTAGCAGAGAGCTGGTGCATGGTTGTTTCCTCAGGGCTTTTATCTCAGCAGAGAGCTGGTACATGGTTGTTTCCTCAGGGCTTTTATCTTAGCAGAGAGCTGGTGCATGGTTGTTTCCTCAGGGCTTTTATCTTAGCAGAGAGCTGGTGCATGGTTGTTTCCTCAGGGCTTTTATCTTAGCAGAGAGCTGGTGCATGGTTGTTTCCTCAGGGCTTTTATCTTAGCAGAGAGCTGGTACATGGTTGTTTCCTCAGGGCTTTTATCTTAGCAGAGAGCTGGTACATGGTTGTTTCCTCAGGGCTTTTATCTTAGCAGAGAGCTGGTGCATGGTTGTTTCCTCAGGGCTTTTATCTTAGCAGAGAGCTGGTGCATGGTTGTTTCCTCAGGGCTTTTATCTTAGCAGAGAGCTGGTGCATGGTTGTTTCCTCAGGGCTTTTATCTTAGCAGAGAGCTGGTACATGGTTGTTTCCTCAGGGCTTTTATCTTAGCAGAGAGCTGGTGCATGGTTGTTTCCTCAGGGCTTTTATCTTAGCAGAGAGCTGGTACATGGTTGTTTCCTCAGGGCTTTTATCTTAGCAGAGAGCTGGTACATGGTTGTTTTCTCAGGGCTTTTATCTTAGCAGAGAGCTGGTACATGGTTGTTTCCTCAGGGCTTTTATCTTAGCAGAGAGCTGGTGCATGGTTGTTTCCTCAGGGCTTTTATCTTAGCAGAGAGCTGGTGCATGGTTGTTTCCTCAGGGCTTTTATCTTAGCAGAGAGATGGTGCATGGTTGTTTCCTCAGGGCTTTTATCTTAGCAGAGAGCTGGTGCATGGTTGTTTCCTCAGGGCTTTTATCTTAGCAGAGAGCTGGTGCATGGTTGTTTCCTCAGGGCTTTTATCTTAGCAAAGAGCTGGTGCATGGCTGTTTCCTCAGGGCTTTTATCTTAGCAGAGAGCTGGTGCATGGTTGTTTCCTCAGGGCTTTTATCTTAGCAGAGAGCTGGTACATGGTTGTTTCCTCAGGGCTTTTATCTTAGCAGAGAGCTGGTACATGGTTGTTTTCTCAGGGCTTTTATCTTAGCAGAGAGCTGGTGCATGGTTGTTTCCTCAGGGCTTTTATCTTAGCAGAGAGCTGGTGCATGGTTATTTCCTCAGGGCTTTTATCTTAGCAGAGAGCTGGTGCATGGTTGTTTCCTCAGGGCTTTTATCTTAGCAGAGAGCTGGTGCATGGTTGTTTCCTCAGGGCTTTTATCTTAGCAGAGAGCTGGTGCATGGCTGTTTCCTCAGGGCTTTTATCTTAGCAGAGAGCTGGTACATGGTTGTTTCCTCAGGGCTTTTATCTTAGCAGAGAGCTGGTGCATGGTTGTTTCCTCAGGGCTTTTATCTTAGCAGAGAGCTGGTACATGGTTGTTTCCTCAGGGCTTTTATCTTAGCAGAGAGATGGTGCATGGTTGTTTCCTCAGGGCTTTTATCTTAGCAGAGAGCTGGTGCATGGTTGTTTCCTCAGGGCTTTATCTTAGCAGAGAGCTGGTACATGGTTGTTTCCTCAGGGCTTTTATCTTAGCAGAGAGCTGGTGCATGGTTGTTTCCTCAGGGCTTTTATCTTAGCAGAGAGCTGGTACATGGTTGTTTCCTCAGGGCTTTTATCTTAGCAGAGAGATGGTGCATGGTTGTTTCCTCAGGGCTTTTATCTTAGCAGAGAGCTGGTGCATGGTTGTTTCCTCAGGGCTTTATCTTAGCAGAGAGCTGGTGCATGGTTGTTTCCTCAGGGCTTTTATCTTAGCAGAGAGCTGGTGCATGGCTGTTTCCTCAGGGCTTTTATCTTAGCAGAGAGCTGGTGCATGGTTGTTTCCTCAGGGCTTTTATCTTAGCAGAGAGCTGGTGCATGGTTGTTTTCTCAGGGCTTTTATCTTAGCAGAAAGCTGGTGCATGGCTGTTTCCTCAGGGCTTTTATCTTAGCAGAGAGCTGGTACATGGTTGTTTCCTCAGGGCTTTTATCTTAGCAGAGAGCTGGTGCATGGTTGTTTCCTCAGGGCTTTTATCTTAGCAGAGAGCTGGTACATGGTTGTTTCCTCAGGGCTTTTATCTTAGCAGAGAGATGGTGCATGGTTGTTTCCTCAGGGCTTTTATCTTAGCAGAGAGCTGGTGCATGGTTGTTTCCTCAGGGCTTTATCTTAGCAGAGAGCTGGTGCATGGTTGTTTCCTCAGGGCTTTTATCTTAGCAGAGAGCTGGTACATGGCTGTTTCCTCAGGGCTTTTATCTTAGCAGAGAGCTGGTGCATGGTTGTTTTCTCAGGGCTTTTATCTTAGCAGAAAGCTGGTGCATGGCTGTTTCCTCAGGGCTTTTATCTTAGCAGAGAGTTGGTACATGGTTGTTTCCTCAGGGCTTTTATCTTAGCAGAGAGCTGGTGCATGGTTGTTTCCTCAGGGCTTTTATCTCAGCAGAGAGCTGGTACATGGTTGTTTCCTCAGGGCTTTTATCTTAGCAGAGAGCTGGTGCATGGTTGTTTCCTCAGGGCTTTTATCTTAGCAGAGAGCTGGTGCATGGTTGTTTCCTCAGGGCTTTTATCTTAGCAGAGAGCTGGTACATGGTTGTTTCCTCAGGGCTTTTATCTTAGCAGAGAGCTGGTACATGGTTGTTTCCTCAGGGCTTTTATCTTAGCAGAGAGCTGGTGCATGGTTGTTTCCTCAGGGCTTTTATCTTAGCAGAGAGCTGGTGCATGGTTGTTTCCTCAGGGCTTTTATCTTAGCAGAGAGCTGGTGCATGGTTGTTTCCTCAGGGCTTTTATCTTAGCAGAGAGCTGGTGCATGGTTGTTTCCTCAGGGCTTTTATCTTAGCAGAGAGCTGGTACATGGTTGTTTCCTCAGGGCTTTTATCTTAGCAGAGAGCTGGTACATGGTTGTTTTCTCAGGGCTTTTATCTTAGCAGAGAGCTGGTACATGGTTGTTTCCTCAGGGCTTTTATCTTAGCAGAGAGCTGGTGCATGGTTGTTTCCTCAGGGCTTTTATCTTAGCAGAGAGCTGGTGCATGGTTGTTTCCTCAGGGCTTTTATCTTAGCAGAGAGATGGTGCATGGTTGTTTCCTCAGGGCTTTTATCTTAGCAGAGAGCTGGTGCATGGTTGTTTCCTCAGGGCTTTTATCTTAGCAGAGAGCTGGTGCATGGTTGTTTCCTCAGGGCTTTTATCTTAGCAAAGAGCTGGTGCATGGCTGTTTCCTCAGGGCTTTTATCTTAGCAGAGAGCTGGTGCATGGTTGTTTCCTCAGGGCTTTTATCTTAGCAGAGAGCTGGTACATGGTTGTTTCCTCAGGGCTTTTATCTTAGCAGAGAGCTGGTACATGGTTGTTTTCTCAGGGCTTTTATCTTAGCAGAGAGCTGGTGCATGGTTGTTTCCTCAGGGCTTTTATCTTAGCAGAGAGCTGGTGCATGGTTATTTCCTCAGGGCTTTTATCTTAGCAGAGAGCTGGTGCATGGTTGTTTCCTCAGGGCTTTTATCTTAGCAGAGAGCTGGTGCATGGTTGTTTCCTCAGGGCTTTTATCTTAGCAGAGAGCTGGTGCATGGCTGTTTCCTCAGGGCTTTTATCTTAGCAGAGAGCTGGTACATGGTTGTTTCCTCAGGGCTTTTATCTTAGCAGAGAGCTGGTGCATGGTTGTTTCCTCAGGGCTTTTATCTTAGCAGAGAGCTGGTACATGGTTGTTTCCTCAGGGCTTTTATCTTAGCAGAGAGATGGTGCATGGTTGTTTCCTCAGGGCTTTTATCTTAGCAGAGAGCTGGTGCATGGTTGTTTCCTCAGGGCTTTATCTTAGCAGAGAGCTGGTGCATGGTTGTTTCCTCAGGGCTTTTATCTTAGCAGAGAGCTGGTGCATGGCTGTTTCCTCAGGGCTTTTATCTTAGCAGAGAGCTGGTGCATGGTTGTTTCCTCAGGGCTTTTATCTTAGCAGAGAGCTGGTGCATGGT